>NW_023494078.1:15000-45000 GCF_013265735.2 Oncorhynchus mykiss | reverse complement strand
AAAATATTTTAGAAGGATGGTAGGTTGGTGAAGGTTTTTTTTGTTAAAATTTGGTCTATTTGTGTTCTATTTTATTGTTTCTTTTGGTCAAGGGTCCATGGTCATGGTAACCCTGAGTTCAAGAGACTTTGAAAATAAAATAATATATATATTTATGTACATATGTATTAATTTTTTATTTGTATTCTTTTGTTTTTAAATTTAGTTGTTTCCTATTGGTCCAGGCTCCATGGTCATGGTTGCCCAAAGAGAAGAAAATTGGATGTTTTGTTAAATATAAATTGGTTCCCTAGTGATTATTGTTACAGGATCCAAGGGATCAGTAAGGATAATTATAAAGTACATTTTTAAGAGTCCGTAGTCATTGTAGCTCTGGAATACTATAAAATAACTATTTTATGGTCCTAATGGCCACCTTTATATTCCTAGGGGAGCCTACTGGTAAAAGGGCCGATGGCTAAGTATTGGAGTCTGTCTATCAGCAGGGTTGGGACCAAGGATGAGGTGGGGGCACACATGCATACACACATGAACATAAAAGGGGATGTGCCTATACACATATTTTTTACATATACAAAAGCATACACATACAACACCACAAGTGGTGTGAGGGATAGCATACAACGTCACACTCCACTACATCCTAGTGTGTGCATATATATGAGAGCTGTGTAAAAATCCAATTAAGGCAAGAAAAGTGTATAAATAAAACAGTAGCCAAAAGGAGACTCCTCCGACGTCTATGTGGAATCTGCCTTCCTTACAGCATCACAATAGATCTAGAGAAGTCCCAGCCACGACGCGTTTCTGCCTTACTCGGCTTCATCAGGTAGCAGGGAGGAGAATATATAAATAAAATTGAAATAAAAGGTGCAAAAAGTAGTAAAAATGTATGTATATATATCTGCATGTACAGTAGGGTGTACTGTGTAATTTTACTTGCCTTGAATGTAGTCCTGGTTGGGTGTGTGGAGTAAATGCTGCTTGTCCGGTGTTCTCCCTGTAAAGTTGTGAGGAGTGCTACCTCTCTGGTGTGTGCATGTGTGAGTCAGGTGGCTCAGGTTATTTGGATTGGTCTGTACTGTTACTAGGTAGGATAGCAGCTAACAGGTTGTGGTGTGGAGGGTTCAGATAAAGGTGAGAGTGGAATGGGGATGCAGTAAAGTGGATGGGCAGTTAGAGTAGAGGTCAAGCACACCTAACAACAATACAATGGAGACCCAATGTGATAAATGTTCAACCTTGTAGTGACACAAGGTTTTCAAAATGTTATTTGGTATGAATGAAGAATGGAGTGTGACAAAACAGGGGACACAAAACATTGTAAGGGACAGACAAGGTTAACAACATGAGGTCAGGTACAGATACATGTACACACACACACACACCTACACAGAGGGGTTAGAACTAGGGTTGCAGTCCGGGTTAGGGGCTAGGGTTAAGGTTGGAGATAGTTTTAGGAATGGTAGGGGTTAGAATGGTTAAGGTTAGGGTTGGGGTGGTTTAAGGCTAAGGTTGAGGTCAGAGTAAGAATGGTTAAGGTTAGGTTTAGGGTGGAATGGTTAAGGTGAGGGTTAAGGTTTGGGTTGGGGTTAGAATAGTTACAGTCAGGGTTGGAGTTATTCAGGCTAGGGTTAAGGTCAAAGTTAGAATGGTTAAGGTTAGGTTTAGGGTAGAATGGTTAAGGTTAGGGTTAGAATGGTTAAGGCTAGAGTAAAGGTTAGGGTTAGGGTGGTTAAGGTTAGGGTTAGGGTCAGAGTTAAAATGGTTAAGGTTGGCGTTAGGGTTAGAGTGGTTAAGGTTAGGGTTAAGGACCAAGTAAGGGTGATTAAGGTTAGGTTTAGAGTAAGAATGGTTGCGGTTAGGGTTAGAATGGTTGACTTTAGGTTACCAGTAGGTGAGGAGTTGGTTAAATCTTGTAAGGTCCAATTAACAAATAGGGGTCACAGTACATTATAAGAGACAGACAAGGTTGACAACATAAGGCCAGACACAGATACATATACTAATACACACACTCACAGGGGGGTTGGGGCTAGGATTGCAGTTAAGGTGGGGGGCTAGGGTTAAGGTTAGGATTAGTGTTAGTGTTAGGAATGGTTAGGGTTAGGATGGTTAAGGTTAGGGTTGGGGTGGTTAAGGTTTAGGGTAAGAATGGTTGAGGCTAGGGTTAAGTTCAGAGTTAAAATGGTTAAGGTTAGGTTTAGAGTTAGGATGGTTAAGGTTAGGTTTAGGGTAGGAATGTTTCAGGTTAGGGTTGGGATGGTTCCGGTTAGGTTACGGGTAAGGTGAGGGGGTTGGGTAGGTCTGGTGGGGTCCAATTATAAACGGATGTAAAAAGCATTATATATATATATATTTTTTTTTTTTTTTTTTTTTTAAATTATTATTATTATTATTATTATTATTATTATTATTTATTTATTTTATTTTTTATTTTATTTTATTTTTTTAAAAGGTGATGCCCTTCTTAAAGGACCAGTTCAGGTGTGTGGTGGTTGAATCCAGGGTCTTTGGTGAAAAAATCTTCTAGTGGAAAAAGTGGAGGGGGTGGTGGTTGTAGAATTCTTGGTCTTTTGATGAAAAAATCTTGGTTGAGAAGGCTTGGAGTAGGTGGGTCTTGATTTCTTCATCGTTGTAGTTGTTTCTCAGGAGAAAAAGTGTGTGTTGGTGGAGGTCTCAAGAGTGATGTCCTTCAGAGATTTGGTAGAGCTATTTTAGGTTGTATTAAATCTATTGATTATTTTTAACCTGTTCACCATCAAACCATTTCACAGAGAGGTATACTGGGTGTAGAATCAACACCCCTAGAAAAAGCCTGATTTGAGATGATCCCGGGTAATTTAAGGGGATAAAAATTTCCTTGGCTTGCTGCGTCCAGATCCCCCGTCAGGCAATGCAGCGGTGACTGGCAAGTGTTTGGTTGTCTAGTTTTGAGTCGGTTGATCCACTTCCATCTCTGACACGTGGAAGCCGAAGGGGGGGAAGGGAGGGGTGTGCACTCCACACATGTGCGCGCGGTCCGGGTGGGTCCGGGCGCGGCCGGCCAAAGTAGTAGGCCCCATGGTTGCCCACTTGTAGATTAACCCATTGGTAGGGTTAAAAAGACTGTCTGTCTGTAGGGTTAGGTTTAGGTATAGTTTTAAGAGTGGTTAAGGTTAGGTTTAGGTAGGTCTGTCAACTCAACTTAGGATCAGGCAAAACCCTTGAGTAGCGTACCTTATGCAGGTCCGGTCCTCGGTTGGTTGCCATGTGTCCATGTCGAGTGGTATGGTCATGATGTCTAGGTCCGCTATGTCAACGGAAGTGGAAAGCATAGTGCAACCTAGGAGTTTTACTCTCTTTCGGATCCTTCTTTTTTAGCTCCATGTTGTCTATGTATTTACTTCAGTGTTCGTCAGTCTTTGGTCCTGGATGTTTTCAATCATGTGTGTAATTAGGAGTTATTCCCTTCCAGGATCCTAATTCCAAATTAACCCATGTCTAGTCAAATCCAGCTGGTCTGTATGGGTATACTCGGCGTAGGATCAGGCAAAACCATCGAGTTGCGTACCTTGTGCAGGTCCGGACCTCAGTCGGTTGCCATGTGTCCCTGTCAAGTGGTCAGTCTTTAAATTACCAGTGGTTTGAGCAGACAAAAACCCAGAAGGCGAGTCCTCTATACGGTTGTCATTCATCCACCCTTGGAGTTTCGTCCTGTGTTTCGGTAGGTGTATGGAGGGTTTAGGAACCGGCAAACCTTCTCTGGCTTACGTATGAAACGTCCGGCAGTAGTAGAAGTTAATTGGGTGTTTCTATTCCCACCATCTCAGTCGTAAGTGATTCAGTGGTTTTGGGTGATAGTGACCAGTGGAGTTACTCCCTTCCAGGATCGTAACGTTTCCAGAGGTATATCCTCCCTAGACAGTGAATTTGTTCGTAGTCCAGGTCAAACAAGTGGATCGGTTGTCCAGGCTAAGTACGGCGGGGTAAGGGATCCTCCCAGGGGAATTATTCCGTGGGATCCAATTCTCCGCCAGACATTATCTGGGCACCCCAGGGATTACACGGCCAATGCGAGTCCTCCAGCCGCAGCGCCTCACCCAAAGCCCCTGTTTTGGAAGATTTAACTGCCCCAGCCCGCTAGGACCACCCACGCGCTACTGAACATACTGCCAATCCAATTCTAAACTGGGGTAGATAGTCGTTCAGCGCGTTACGTGACTCTCCCGTATGTAATGGGGCTAGGAAGGTTGAGCCGATTGGTCTGCCAACAGAACCCCGAGAGGTCCCGAAGGAGTCCGGTCTATCCATATCCTCCTGTCTTCTTGCTTGGTGTATGGAAGGGCCTAATTGCTTAGGGTGTAATCGCTGCGGGGGAGTCGCCAAGGTCGGGGTCCCCAGAGTAGTTGGAGAAAAAAGGTTCTCGTCCGTTGGGGGTGCTGGTGGGTGTCTCCAAAAAATATTTTAGAAGGATGGTAGGTTGGTGAAGGTTTTTTTTGTTAAAATTTGGTCTATTTGTGTTCTATTTTATTGTTTCTTTTGGTCAAGGGTCCATGGTCATGGTAACCCTGAGTTCAAGAGACTTTGAAAATAAAATAATATATATATTTATGTACATATGTATTAATTTTTTATTTGTATTCTTTTGTTTTTAAATTTAGTTGTTTCCTATTGGTCCAGGCTCCATGGTCATGGTTGCCCAAAGAGAAGAAAATTGGATGTTTTGTTAAATATAAATTGGTTCCCTAGTGATTATTGTTACAGGATCCAAGGGATCAGTAAGGATAATTATAAAGTACATTTTTAAGAGTCCGTAGTCATTGTAGCTCTGGAATACTATAAAATAACTATTTTATGGTCCTAATGGCCACCTTTATATTCCTAGGGGAGCCTACTGGTAAAAGGGCCGATGGCTAAGTATTGGAGTCTGTCTATCAGCAGGGTTGGGACCAAGGATGAGGTGGGGGCACACATGCATACACACATGAACATAAAAGGGGATGTGCCTATACACATATTTTTTACATATACAAAAGCATACACATACAACACCACAAGTGGTGTGAGGGATAGCATACAACGTCACACTCCACTACATCCTAGTGTGTGCATATATATGAGAGCTGTGTAAAAATCCAATTAAGGCAAGAAAAGTGTATAAATAAAACAGTAGCCAAAAGGAGACTCCTCCGACGTCTATGTGGAATCTGCCTTCCTTACAGCATCACAATAGATCTAGAGAAGTCCCAGCCACGACGCGTTTCTGCCTTACTCGGCTTCATCAGGTAGCAGGGAGGAGAATATATAAATAAAATTGAAATAAAAGGTGCAAAAAGTAGTAAAAATGTATGTATATATATCTGCATGTACAGTAGGGTGTACTGTGTAATTTTACTTGCCTTGAATGTAGTCCTGGTTGGGTGTGTGGAGTAAATGCTGCTTGTCCGGTGTTCTCCCTGTAAAGTTGTGAGGAGTGCTACCTCTCTGGTGTGTGCATGTGTGAGTCAGGTGGCTCAGGTTATTTGGATTGGTCTGTACTGTTACTAGGTAGGATAGCAGCTAACAGGTTGTGGTGTGGAGGGTTCAGATAAAGGTGAGAGTGGAATGGGGATGCAGTAAAGTGGATGGGCAGTTAGAGTAGAGGTCAAGCACACCTAACAACAATACAATGGAGACCCAATGTGATAAATGTTCAACCTTGTAGTGACACAAGGTTTTCAAAATGTTATTTGGTATGAATGAAGAATGGAGTGTGACAAAACAGGGGACACAAAACATTGTAAGGGACAGACAAGGTTAACAACCTGAGGTCAGGTACAGATACATGTACACACACACACACACCTACACAGAGGGGTTAGAACTAGGGTTGCAGTCCGGGTTAGGGGCTAGGGTTAAGGTTGGAGATAGTTTTAGGAATGGTAGGGGTTAGAATGGTTAAGGTTAGGGTTGGGGTGGTTTAAGGCTAAGGTTGAGGTCAGAGTAAGAATGGTTAAGGTTAGGTTTAGGGTGGAATGGTTAAGGTGAGGGTTAAGGTTTGGGTTGGGGTTAGAATAGTTACAGTCAGGGTTGGAGTTATTCAGGCTAGGGTTAAGGTCAAAGTTAGAATGGTTAAGGTTAGGTTTAGGGTAGAATGGTTAAGGTTAGGGTTAGAATGGTTAAGGCTAGAGTAAAGGTTAGGGTTAGGGTGGTTAAGGTTAGGGTTAGGGTCAGAGTTAAAATGGTTAAGGTTGGCGTTAGGGTTAGAGTGGTTAAGGTTAGGGTTAAGGACCAAGTAAGGGTGATTAAGGTTAGGTTTAGAGTAAGAATGGTTGCGGTTAGGGTTAGAATGGTTGACTTTAGGTTACCAGTAGGTGAGGAGTTGGTTAAATCTTGTAAGGTCCAATTAACAAATAGGGGTCACAGTACATTATAAGAGACAGACAAGGTTGACAACATAAGGCCAGACACAGATACATATACTAATACACACACTCACAGGGGGGTTGGGGCTAGGATTGCAGTTAAGGTGGGGGGCTAGGGTTAAGGTTAGGATTAGTGTTAGTGTTAGGAATGGTTAGGGTTAGGATGGTTAAGGTTAGGGTTGGGGTGGTTAAGGTTTAGGGTAAGAATGGTTGAGGCTAGGGTTAAGTTCAGAGTTAAAATGGTTAAGGTTAGGTTTAGAGTTAGGATGGTTAAGGTTAGGTTTAGGGTAGGAATGTTTCAGGTTAGGGTTGGGATGGTTCCGGTTAGGTTACGGGTAAGGTGAGGGGGTTGGGTAGGTCTGGTGGGGTCCAATTATAAACGGATGTAAAAAGCATTATATATATATATATTTTTTTTTTTTTTTTTTTTAAATTATTATTATTATTATTATTATTATTATTATTATTTATTTATTTTATTTTTTATTTTATTTTATTTTTTTAAAAGGTGATGCCCTTCTTAAAGGACCAGTTCAGGTGTGTGGTGGTTGAATCCAGGGTCTTTGGTGAAAAAATCTTCTAGTGGAAAAAGTGGAGGGGGTGGTGGTTGTAGAATTCTTGGTCTTTTGATGAAAAAATCTTGGTTGAGAAGGCTTGGAGTAGGTGGGTCTTGATTTCTTCATCGTTGTAGTTGTTTCTCAGGAGAAAAAGTGTGTGTTGGTGGAGGTCTCAAGAGTGATGTCCTTCAGAGATTTGGTAGAGCTATTTTAGGTTGTATTAAATCTATTGATTATTTTTAACCTGTTCACCATCAAACCATTTCACAGAGAGGTATACTGGGTGTAGAATCAACACCCCTAGAAAAAGCCTGATTTGAGATGATCCCGGGTAATTTAAGGGGATAAAAATTTCCTTGGCTTGCTGCGTCCAGATCCCCCGTCAGGCAATGCAGCGGTGACTGGCAAGTGTTTGGTTGTCTAGTTTTGAGTCGGTTGATCCACTTCCATCTCTGACACGTGGAAGCCGAAGGGGGGGAAGGGAGGGGTGTGCACTCCACACATGTGCGCGCGGTCCGGGTGGGTCCGGGCGCGGCCGGCCAAAGTAGTAGGCCCCATGGTTGCCCACTTGTAGATTAACCCATTGGTAGGGTTAAAAAGACTGTCTGTCTGTAGGGTTAGGTTTAGGTATAGTTTTAAGAGTGGTTAAGGTTAGGTTTAGGTAGGTCTGTCAACTCAACTTAGGATCAGGCAAAACCCTTGAGTAGCGTACCTTATGCAGGTCCGGTCCTCGGTTGGTTGCCATGTGTCCATGTCGAGTGGTATGGTCATGATGTCTAGGTCCGCTATGTCAACGGAAGTGGAAAGCATAGTGCAACCTAGGAGTTTTACTCTCTTTCGGATCCTTCTTTTTTAGCTCCATGTTGTCTATGTATTTACTTCAGTGTTCGTCAGTCTTTGGTCCTGGATGTTTTCAATCATGTGTGTAATTAGGAGTTATTCCCTTCCAGGATCCTAATTCCAAATTAACCCATGTCTAGTCAAATCCAGCTGGTCTGTATGGGTATACTCGGCGTAGGATCAGGCAAAACCATCGAGTTGCGTACCTTGTGCAGGTCCGGACCTCAGTCGGTTGCCATGTGTCCCTGTCAAGTGGTCAGTCTTTAAATTACCAGTGGTTTGAGCAGACAAAAACCCAGAAGGCGAGTCCTCTATACGGTTGTCATTCATCCACCCTTGGAGTTTCGTCCTGTGTTTCGGTAGGTGTATGGAGGGTTTAGGAACCGGCAAACCTTCTCTGGCTTACGTATGAAACGTCCGGCAGTAGTAGAAGTTAATTGGGTGTTTCTATTCCCACCATCTCAGTCGTAAGTGATTCAGTGGTTTTGGGTGATAGTGACCAGTGGAGTTACTCCCTTCCAGGATCGTAACGTTTCCAGAGGTATATCCTCCCTAGACAGTGAATTTGTTCGTAGTCCAGGTCAAACAAGTGGATCGGTTGTCCAGGCTAAGTACGGCGGGGTAAGGGATCCTCCCAGGGGAATTATTCCGTGGGATCCAATTCTCCGCCAGACATTATCTGGGCACCCCAGGGATTACACGGCCAATGCGAGTCCTCCAGCCGCAGCGCCTCACCCAAAGCCCCTGTTTTGGAAGATTTAACTGCCCCAGCCCGCTAGGACCACCCACGCGCTACTGAACATACTGCCAATCCAATTCTAAACTGGGGTAGATAGTCGTTCAGCGCGTTACGTGACTCTCCCGTATGTAATGGGGCTAGGAAGGTTGAGCCGATTGGTCTGCCAACAGAACCCCGAGAGGTCCCGAAGGAGTCCGGTCTATCCATATCCTCCTGTCTTCTTGCTTGGTGTATGGAAGGGCCTAATTGCTTAGGGTGTAATCGCTGCGGGGGAGTCGCCAAGGTCGGGGTCCCCAGAGTAGTTGGAGAAAAAAGGTTCTCGTCCGTTGGGGGTGCTGGTGGGTGTCTCCAAAAAATATTTTAGAAGGATGGTAGGTTGGTGAAGGTTTTTTTTTGTTAAAATTTGGTCTATTTGTGTTCTATTTTATTGTTTCTTTTGGTCAAGGGTCCATGGTCATGGTAACCCTGAGTTCAAGAGACTTTGAAAATAAAATAATATATATATTTATGTACATATGTATTAATTTTTTATTTGTATTCTTTTGTTTTTAAATTTAGTTGTTTCCTATTGGTCCAGGCTCCATGGTCATGGTTGCCCAAAGAGAAGAAAATTGGATGTTTTGTTAAATATAAATTGGTTCCCTAGTGATTATTGTTACAGGATCCAAGGGATCAGTAAGGATAATTATAAAGTACATTTTTAAGAGTCCGTAGTCATTGTAGCTCTGGAATACTATAAAATAACTATTTTATGGTCCTAATGGCCACCTTTATATTCCTAGGGGAGCCTACTGGTAAAAGGGCCGATGGCTAAGTATTGGAGTCTGTCTATCAGCAGGGTTGGGACCAAGGATGAGGTGGGGGCACACATGCATACACACATGAACATAAAAGGGGATGTGCCTATACACATATTTTTTACATATACAAAAGCATACACATACAACACCACAAGTGGTGTGAGGGATAGCATACAACGTCACACTCCACTACATCCTAGTGTGTGCATATATATGAGAGCTGTGTAAAAATCCAATTAAGGCAAGAAAAGTGTATAAATAAAACAGTAGCCAAAAGGAGACTCCTCCGACGTCTATGTGGAATCTGCCTTCCTTACAGCATCACAATAGATCTAGAGAAGTCCCAGCCACGACGCGTTTCTGCCTTACTCGGCTTCATCAGGTAGCAGGGAGGAGAATATATAAATAAAATTGAAATAAAAGGTGCAAAAAGTAGTAAAAATGTATGTATATATATCTGCATGTACAGTAGGGTGTACTGTGTAATTTTACTTGCCTTGAATGTAGTCCTGGTTGGGTGTGTGGAGTAAATGCTGCTTGTCCGGTGTTCTCCCTGTAAAGTTGTGAGGAGTGCTACCTCTCTGGTGTGTGCATGTGTGAGTCAGGTGGCTCAGGTTATTTGGATTGGTCTGTACTGTTACTAGGTAGGATAGCAGCTAACAGGTTGTGGTGTGGAGGGTTCAGATAAAGGTGAGAGTGGAATGGGGATGCAGTAAAGTGGATGGGCAGTTAGAGTAGAGGTCAAGCACACCTAACAACAATACAATGGAGACCCAATGTGATAAATGTTCAACCTTGTAGTGACACAAGGTTTTCAAAATGTTATTTGGTATGAATGAAGAATGGAGTGTGACAAAACAGGGGACACAAAACATTGTAAGGGACAGACAAGGTTAACAACCTGAGGTCAGGTACAGATACATGTACACACACACACACACCTACACAGAGGGGTTAGAACTAGGGTTGCAGTCCGGGTTAGGGGCTAGGGTTAAGGTTGGAGATAGTTTTAGGAATGGTAGGGGTTAGAATGGTTAAGGTTAGGGTTGGGGTGGTTTAAGGCTAAGGTTGAGGTCAGAGTAAGAATGGTTAAGGTTAGGTTTAGGGTGGAATGGTTAAGGTGAGGGTTAAGGTTTGGGTTGGGGTTAGAATAGTTACAGTCAGGGTTGGAGTTATTCAGGCTAGGGTTAAGGTCAAAGTTAGAATGGTTAAGGTTAGGTTTAGGGTAGAATGGTTAAGGTTAGGGTTAGAATGGTTAAGGCTAGAGTAAAGGTTAGGGTTAGGGTGGTTAAGGTTAGGGTTAGGGTCAGAGTTAAAATGGTTAAGGTTGGCGTTAGGGTTAGAGTGGTTAAGGTTAGGGTTAAGGACCAAGTAAGGGTGATTAAGGTTAGGTTTAGAGTAAGAATGGTTGCGGTTAGGGTTAGAATGGTTGACTTTAGGTTACCAGTAGGTGAGGAGTTGGTTAAATCTTGTAAGGTCCAATTAACAAATAGGGGTCACAGTACATTATAAGAGACAGACAAGGTTGACAACATAAGGCCAGACACAGATACATATACTAATACACACACTCACAGGGGGGTTGGGGCTAGGATTGCAGTTAAGGTGGGGGGCTAGGGTTAAGGTTAGGATTAGTGTTAGTGTTAGGAATGGTTAGGGTTAGGATGGTTAAGGTTAGGGTTGGGGTGGTTAAGGTTTAGGGTAAGAATGGTTGAGGCTAGGGTTAAGTTCAGAGTTAAAATGGTTAAGGTTAGGTTTAGAGTTAGGATGGTTAAGGTTAGGTTTAGGGTAGGAATGTTTCAGGTTAGGGTTGGGATGGTTCCGGTTAGGTTACGGGTAAGGTGAGGGGGTTGGGTAGGTCTGGTGGGGTCCAATTATAAACGGATGTAAAAAGCATTATATATATATATATTTTTTTTTTTTTTTTTTTTTAAATTATTATTATTATTATTATTATTATTATTATTATTTATTTATTTTATTTTTTATTTTATTTTATTTTTTTAAAAGGTGATGCCCTTCTTAAAGGACCAGTTCAGGTGTGTGGTGGTTGAATCCAGGGTCTTTGGTGAAAAAATCTTCTAGTGGAAAAAGTGGAGGGGGTGGTGGTTGTAGAATTCTTGGTCTTTTGATGAAAAAATCTTGGTTGAGAAGGCTTGGAGTAGGTGGGTCTTGATTTCTTCATCGTTGTAGTTGTTTCTCAGGAGAAAAAGTGTGTGTTGGTGGAGGTCTCAAGAGTGATGTCCTTCAGAGATTTGGTAGAGCTATTTTAGGTTGTATTAAATCTATTGATTATTTTTAACCTGTTCACCATCAAACCATTTCACAGAGAGGTATACTGGGTGTAGAATCAACACCCCTAGAAAAAGCCTGATTTGAGATGATCCCGGGTAATTTAAGGGGATAAAAATTTCCTTGGCTTGCTGCGTCCAGATCCCCCGTCAGGCAATGCAGCGGTGACTGGCAAGTGTTTGGTTGTCTAGTTTTGAGTCGGTTGATCCACTTCCATCTCTGACACGTGGAAGCCGAAGGGGGGGAAGGGAGGGGTGTGCACTCCACACATGTGCGCGCGGTCCGGGTGGGTCCGGGCGCGGCCGGCCAAAGTAGTAGGCCCCATGGTTGCCCACTTGTAGATTAACCCATTGGTAGGGTTAAAAAGACTGTCTGTCTGTAGGGTTAGGTTTAGGTATAGTTTTAAGAGTGGTTAAGGTTAGGTTTAGGTAGGTCTGTCAACTCAACTTAGGATCAGGCAAAACCCTTGAGTAGCGTACCTTATGCAGGTCCGGTCCTCGGTTGGTTGCCATGTGTCCATGTCGAGTGGTATGGTCATGATGTCTAGGTCCGCTATGTCAACGGAAGTGGAAAGCATAGTGCAACCTAGGAGTTTTACTCTCTTTCGGATCCTTCTTTTTTAGCTCCATGTTGTCTATGTATTTACTTCAGTGTTCGTCAGTCTTTGGTCCTGGATGTTTTCAATCATGTGTGTAATTAGGAGTTATTCCCTTCCAGGATCCTAATTCCAAATTAACCCATGTCTAGTCAAATCCAGCTGGTCTGTATGGGTATACTCGGCGTAGGATCAGGCAAAACCATCGAGTTGCGTACCTTGTGCAGGTCCGGACCTCAGTCGGTTGCCATGTGTCCCTGTCAAGTGGTCAGTCTTTAAATTACCAGTGGTTTGAGCAGACAAAAACCCAGAAGGCGAGTCCTCTATACGGTTGTCATTCATCCACCCTTGGAGTTTCGTCCTGTGTTTCGGTAGGTGTATGGAGGGTTTAGGAACCGGCAAACCTTCTCTGGCTTACGTATGAAACGTCCGGCAGTAGTAGAAGTTAATTGGGTGTTTCTATTCCCACCATCTCAGTCGTAAGTGATTCAGTGGTTTTGGGTGATAGTGACCAGTGGAGTTACTCCCTTCCAGGATCGTAACGTTTCCAGAGGTATATCCTCCCTAGACAGTGAATTTGTTCGTAGTCCAGGTCAAACAAGTGGATCGGTTGTCCAGGCTAAGTACGGCGGGGTAAGGGATCCTCCCAGGGGAATTATTCCGTGGGATCCAATTCTCCGCCAGACATTATCTGGGCACCCCAGGGATTACACGGCCAATGCGAGTCCTCCAGCCGCAGCGCCTCACCCAAAGCCCCTGTTTTGGAAGATTTAACTGCCCCAGCCCGCTAGGACCACCCACGCGCTACTGAACATACTGCCAATCCAATTCTAAACTGGGGTAGATAGTCGTTCAGCGCGTTACGTGACTCTCCCGTATGTAATGGGGCTAGGAAGGTTGAGCCGATTGGTCTGCCAACAGAACCCCGAGAGGTCCCGAAGGAGTCCGGTCTATCCATATCCTCCTGTCTTCTTGCTTGGTGTATGGAAGGGCCTAATTGCTTAGGGTGTAATCGCTGCGGGGGAGTCGCCAAGGTCGGGGTCCCCAGAGTAGTTGGAGAAAAAAGGTTCTCGTCCGTTGGGGGTGCTGGTGGGTGTCTCCAAAAAATATTTTAGAAGGATGGTAGGTTGGTGAAGGTTTTTTTTGTTAAAATTTGGTCTATTTGTGTTCTATTTTATTGTTTCTTTTGGTCAAGGGTCCATGGTCATGGTAACCCTGAGTTCAAGAGACTTTGAAAATAAAATAATATATATATTTATGTACATATGTATTAATTTTTTATTTGTATTCTTTTGTTTTTAAATTTAGTTGTTTCCTATTGGTCCAGGCTCCATGGTCATGGTTGCCCAAAGAGAAGAAAATTGGATGTTTTGTTAAATATAAATTGGTTCCCTAGTGATTATTGTTACAGGATCCAAGGGATCAGTAAGGATAATTATAAAGTACATTTTTAAGAGTCCGTAGTCATTGTAGCTCTGGAATACTATAAAATAACTATTTTATGGTCCTAATGGCCACCTTTATATTCCTAGGGGAGCCTACTGGTAAAAGGGCCGATGGCTAAGTATTGGAGTCTGTCTATCAGCAGGGTTGGGACCAAGGATGAGGTGGGGGCACACATGCATACACACATGAACATAAAAGGGGATGTGCCTATACACATATTTTTTACATATACAAAAGCATACACATACAACACCACAAGTGGTGTGAGGGATAGCATACAACGTCACACTCCACTACATCCTAGTGTGTGCATATATATGAGAGCTGTGTAAAAATCCAATTAAGGCAAGAAAAGTGTATAAATAAAACAGTAGCCAAAAGGAGACTCCTCCGACGTCTATGTGGAATCTGCCTTCCTTACAGCATCACAATAGATCTAGAGAAGTCCCAGCCACGACGCGTTTCTGCCTTACTCGGCTTCATCAGGTAGCAGGGAGGAGAATATATAAATAAAATTGAAATAAAAGGTGCAAAAAGTAGTAAAAATGTATGTATATATATCTGCATGTACAGTAGGGTGTACTGTGTAATTTTACTTGCCTTGAATGTAGTCCTGGTTGGGTGTGTGGAGTAAATGCTGCTTGTCCGGTGTTCTCCCTGTAAAGTTGTGAGGAGTGCTACCTCTCTGGTGTGTGCATGTGTGAGTCAGGTGGCTCAGGTTATTTGGATTGGTCTGTACTGTTACTAGGTAGGATAGCAGCTAACAGGTTGTGGTGTGGAGGGTTCAGATAAAGGTGAGAGTGGAATGGGGATGCAGTAAAGTGGATGGGCAGTTAGAGTAGAGGTCAAGCACACCTAACAACAATACAATGGAGACCCAATGTGATAAATGTTCAACCTTGTAGTGACACAAGGTTTTCAAAATGTTATTTGGTATGAATGAAGAATGGAGTGTGACAAAACAGGGGACACAAAACATTGTAAGGGACAGACAAGGTTAACAACATGAGGTCAGGTACAGATACATGTACACACACACACACACCTACACAGAGGGGTTAGAACTAGGGTTGCAGTCCGGGTTAGGGGCTAGGGTTAAGGTTGGAGATAGTTTTAGGAATGGTAGGGGTTAGAATGGTTAAGGTTAGGGTTGGGGTGGTTTAAGGCTAAGGTTGAGGTCAGAGTAAGAATGGTTAAGGTTAGGTTTAGGGTGGAATGGTTAAGGTGAGGGTTAAGGTTTGGGTTGGGGTTAGAATAGTTACAGTCAGGGTTGGAGTTATTCAGGCTAGGGTTAAGGTCAAAGTTAGAATGGTTAAGGTTAGGTTTAGGGTAGAATGGTTAAGGTTAGGGTTAGAATGGTTAAGGCTAGAGTAAAGGTTAGGGTTAGGGTGGTTAAGGTTAGGGTTAGGGTCAGAGTTAAAATGGTTAAGGTTGGCGTTAGGGTTAGAGTGGTTAAGGTTAGGGTTAAGGACCAAGTAAGGGTGATTAAGGTTAGGTTTAGAGTAAGAATGGTTGCGGTTAGGGTTAGAATGGTTGACTTTAGGTTACCAGTAGGTGAGGAGTTGGTTAAATCTTGTAAGGTCCAATTAACAAATAGGGGTCACAGTACATTATAAGAGACAGACAAGGTTGACAACATAAGGCCAGACACAGATACATATACTAATACACACACTCACAGGGGGGTTGGGGCTAGGATTGCAGTTAAGGTGGGGGGCTAGGGTTAAGGTTAGGATTAGTGTTAGTGTTAGGAATGGTTAGGGTTAGGATGGTTAAGGTTAGGGTTGGGGTGGTTAAGGTTTAGGGTAAGAATGGTTGAGGCTAGGGTTAAGTTCAGAGTTAAAATGGTTAAGGTTAGGTTTAGAGTTAGGATGGTTAAGGTTAGGTTTAGGGTAGGAATGTTTCAGGTTAGGGTTGGGATGGTTCCGGTTAGGTTACGGGTAAGGTGAGGGGGTTGGGTAGGTCTGGTGGGGTCCAATTATAAACGGATGTAAAAAGCATTATATATATATATATTTTTTTTTTTTTTTTTTTAAATTATTATTATTATTATTATTATTATTATTATTATTTATTTATTTTATTTTTTATTTTATTTTATTTTTTTAAAAGGTGATGCCCTTCTTAAAGGACCAGTTCAGGTGTGTGGTGGTTGAATCCAGGGTCTTTGGTGAAAAAATCTTCTAGTGGAAAAAGTGGAGGGGGTGGTGGTTGTAGAATTCTTGGTCTTTTGATGAAAAAATCTTGGTTGAGAAGGCTTGGAGTAGGTGGGTCTTGATTTCTTCATCGTTGTAGTTGTTTCTCAGGAGAAAAAGTGTGTGTTGGTGGAGGTCTCAAGAGTGATGTCCTTCAGAGATTTGGTAGAGCTATTTTAGGTTGTATTAAATCTATTGATTATTTTTAACCTGTTCACCATCAAACCATTTCACAGAGAGGTATACTGGGTGTAGAATCAACACCCCTAGAAAAAGCCTGATTTGAGATGATCCCGGGTAATTTAAGGGGATAAAAATTTCCTTGGCTTGCTGCGTCCAGATCCCCCGTCAGGCAATGCAGCGGTGACTGGCAAGTGTTTGGTTGTCTAGTTTTGAGTCGGTTGATCCACTTCCATCTCTGACACGTGGAAGCCGAAGGGGGGGAAGGGAGGGGTGTGCACTCCACACATGTGCGCGCGGTCCGGGTGGGTCCGGGCGCGGCCGGCCAAAGTAGTAGGCCCCATGGTTGCCCACTTGTAGATTAACCCATTGGTAGGGTTAAAAAGACTGTCTGTCTGTAGGGTTAGGTTTAGGTATAGTTTTAAGAGTGGTTAAGGTTAGGTTTAGGTAGGTCTGTCAACTCAACTTAGGATCAGGCAAAACCCTTGAGTAGCGTACCTTATGCAGGTCCGGTCCTCGGTTGGTTGCCATGTGTCCATGTCGAGTGGTATGGTCATGATGTCTAGGTCCGCTATGTCAACGGAAGTGGAAAGCATAGTGCAACCTAGGAGTTTTACTCTCTTTCGGATCCTTCTTTTTTAGCTCCATGTTGTCTATGTATTTACTTCAGTGTTCGTCAGTCTTTGGTCCTGGATGTTTTCAATCATGTGTGTAATTAGGAGTTATTCCCTTCCAGGATCCTAATTCCAAATTAACCCATGTCTAGTCAAATCCAGCTGGTCTGTATGGGTATACTCGGCGTAGGATCAGGCAAAACCATCGAGTTGCGTACCTTGTGCAGGTCCGGACCTCAGTCGGTTGCCATGTGTCCCTGTCAAGTGGTCAGTCTTTAAATTACCAGTGGTTTGAGCAGACAAAAACCCAGAAGGCGAGTCCTCTATACGGTTGTCATTCATCCACCCTTGGAGTTTCGTCCTGTGTTTCGGTAGGTGTATGGAGGGTTTAGGAACCGGCAAACCTTCTCTGGCTTACGTATGAAACGTCCGGCAGTAGTAGAAGTTAATTGGGTGTTTCTATTCCCACCATCTCAGTCGTAAGTGATTCAGTGGTTTTGGGTGATAGTGACCAGTGGAGTTACTCCCTTCCAGGATCGTAACGTTTCCAGAGGTATATCCTCCCTAGACAGTGAATTTGTTCGTAGTCCAGGTCAAACAAGTGGATCGGTTGTCCAGGCTAAGTACGGCGGGGTAAGGGATCCTCCCAGGGGAATTATTCCGTGGGATCCAATTCTCCGCCAGACATTATCTGGGCACCCCAGGGATTACACGGCCAATGCGAGTCCTCCAGCCGCAGCGCCTCACCCAAAGCCCCTGTTTTGGAAGATTTAACTGCCCCAGCCCGCTAGGACCACCCACGCGCTACTGAACATACTGCCAATCCAATTCTAAACTGGGGTAGATAGTCGTTCAGCGCGTTACGTGACTCTCCCGTATGTAATGGGGCTAGGAAGGTTGAGCCGATTGGTCTGCCAACAGAACCCCGAGAGGTCCCGAAGGAGTCCGGTCTATCCATATCCTCCTGTCTTCTTGCTTGGTGTATGGAAGGGCCTAATTGCTTAGGGTGTAATCGCTGCGGGGGAGTCGCCAAGGTCGGGGTCCCCAGAGTAGTTGGAGAAAAAAGGTTCTCGTCCGTTGGGGGTGCTGGTGGGTGTCTCCAAAAAATATTTTAGAAGGATGGTAGGTTGGTGAAGGTTTTTTTTGTTAAAATTTGGTCTATTTGTGTTCTATTTTATTGTTTCTTTTGGTCAAGGGTCCATGGTCATGGTAACCCTGAGTTCAAGAGACTTTGAAAATAAAATAATATATATATTTATGTACATATGTATTAATTTTTTATTTGTATTCTTTTGTTTTTAAATTTAGTTGTTTCCTATTGGTCCAGGCTCCATGGTCATGGTTGCCCAAAGAGAAGAAAATTGGATGTTTTGTTAAATATAAATTGGTTCCCTAGTGATTATTGTTACAGGATCCAAGGGATCAGTAAGGATAATTATAAAGTACATTTTTAAGAGTCCGTAGTCATTGTAGCTCTGGAATACTATAAAATAACTATTTTATGGTCCTAATGGCCACCTTTATATTCCTAGGGGAGCCTACTGGTAAAAGGGCCGATGGCTAAGTATTGGAGTCTGTCTATCAGCAGGGTTGGGACCAAGGATGAGGTGGGGGCACACATGCATACACACATGAACATAAAAGGGGATGTGCCTATACACATATTTTTTACATATACAAAAGCATACACATACAACACCACAAGTGGTGTGAGGGATAGCATACAACGTCACACTCCACTACATCCTAGTGTGTGCATATATATGAGAGCTGTGTAAAAATCCAATTAAGGCAAGAAAAGTGTATAAATAAAACAGTAGCCAAAAGGAGACTCCTCCGACGTCTATGTGGAATCTGCCTTCCTTACAGCATCACAATAGATCTAGAGAAGTCCCAGCCACGACGCGTTTCTGCCTTACTCGGCTTCATCAGGTAGCAGGGAGGAGAATATATAAATAAAATTGAAATAAAAGGTGCAAAAAGTAGTAAAAATGTATGTATATATATCTGCATGTACAGTAGGGTGTACTGTGTAATTTTACTTGCCTTGAATGTAGTCCTGGTTGGGTGTGTGGAGTAAATGCTGCTTGTCCGGTGTTCTCCCTGTAAAGTTGTGAGGAGTGCTACCTCTCTGGTGTGTGCATGTGTGAGTCAGGTGGCTCAGGTTATTTGGATTGGTCTGTACTGTTACTAGGTAGGATAGCAGCTAACAGGTTGTGGTGTGGAGGGTTCAGATAAAGGTGAGAGTGGAATGGGGATGCAGTAAAGTGGATGGGCAGTTAGAGTAGAGGTCAAGCACACCTAACAACAATACAATGGAGACCCAATGTGATAAATGTTCAACCTTGTAGTGACACAAGGTTTTCAAAATGTTATTTGGTATGAATGAAGAATGGAGTGTGACAAAACAGGGGACACAAAACATTGTAAGGGACAGACAAGGTTAACAACATGAGGTCAGGTACAGATACATGTACACACACACACACACCTACACAGAGGGGTTAGAACTAGGGTTGCAGTCCGGGTTAGGGGCTAGGGTTAAGGTTGGAGATAGTTTTAGGAATGGTAGGGGTTAGAATGGTTAAGGTTAGGGTTGGGGTGGTTTAAGGCTAAGGTTGAGGTCAGAGTAAGAATGGTTAAGGTTAGGTTTAGGGTGGAATGGTTAAGGTGAGGGTTAAGGTTTGGGTTGGGGTTAGAATAGTTACAGTCAGGGTTGGAGTTATTCAGGCTAGGGTTAAGGTCAAAGTTAGAATGGTTAAGGTTAGGTTTAGGGTAGAATGGTTAAGGTTAGGGTTAGAATGGTTAAGGCTAGAGTAAAGGTTAGGGTTAGGGTGGTTAAGGTTAGGGTTAGGGTCAGAGTTAAAATGGTTAAGGTTGGCGTTAGGGTTAGAGTGGTTAAGGTTAGGGTTAAGGACCAAGTAAGGGTGATTAAGGTTAGGTTTAGAGTAAGAATGGTTGCGGTTAGGGTTAGAATGGTTGACTTTAGGTTACCAGTAGGTGAGGAGTTGGTTAAATCTTGTAAGGTCCAATTAACAAATAGGGGTCACAGTACATTATAAGAGACAGACAAGGTTGACAACATAAGGCCAGACACAGATACATATACTAATACACACACTCACAGGGGGGTTGGGGCTAGGATTGCAGTTAAGGTGGGGGGCTAGGGTTAAGGTTAGGATTAGTGTTAGTGTTAGGAATGGTTAGGGTTAGGATGGTTAAGGTTAGGGTTGGGGTGGTTAAGGTTTAGGGTAAGAATGGTTGAGGCTAGGGTTAAGTTCAGAGTTAAAATGGTTAAGGTTAGGTTTAGAGTTAGGATGGTTAAGGTTAGGTTTAGGGTAGGAATGTTTCAGGTTAGGGTTGGGATGGTTCCGGTTAGGTTACGGGTAAGGTGAGGGGGTTGGGTAGGTCTGGTGGGGTCCAATTATAAACGGATGTAAAAAGCATTATATATATATATATTTTTTTTTTTTTTTTTTAAATTATTATTATTATTATTATTATTATTATTATTATTTATTTATTTTATTTTTTATTTTATTTTATTTTTTTAAAAGGTGATGCCCTTCTTAAAGGACCAGTTCAGGTGTGTGGTGGTTGAATCCAGGGTCTTTGGTGAAAAAATCTTCTAGTGGAAAAAGTGGAGGGGGTGGTGGTTGTAGAATTCTTGGTCTTTTGATGAAAAAATCTTGGTTGAGAAGGCTTGGAGTAGGTGGGTCTTGATTTCTTCATCGTTGTAGTTGTTTCTCAGGAGAAAAAGTGTGTGTTGGTGGAGGTCTCAAGAGTGATGTCCTTCAGAGATTTGGTAGAGCTATTTTAGGTTGTATTAAATCTATTGATTATTTTTAACCTGTTCACCATCAAACCATTTCACAGAGAGGTATACTGGGTGTAGAATCAACACCCCTAGAAAAAGCCTGATTTGAGATGATCCCGGGTAATTTAAGGGGATAAAAATTTCCTTGGCTTGCTGCGTCCAGATCCCCCGTCAGGCAATGCAGCGGTGACTGGCAAGTGTTTGGTTGTCTAGTTTTGAGTCGGTTGATCCACTTCCATCTCTGACACGTGGAAGCCGAAGGGGGGGAAGGGAGGGGTGTGCACTCCACACATGTGCGCGCGGTCCGGGTGGGTCCGGGCGCGGCCGGCCAAAGTAGTAGGCCCCATGGTTGCCCACTTGTAGATTAACCCATTGGTAGGGTTAAAAAGACTGTCTGTCTGTAGGGTTAGGTTTAGGTATAGTTTTAAGAGTGGTTAAGGTTAGGTTTAGGTAGGTCTGTCAACTCAACTTAGGATCAGGCAAAACCCTTGAGTAGCGTACCTTATGCAGGTCCGGTCCTCGGTTGGTTGCCATGTGTCCATGTCGAGTGGTATGGTCATGATGTCTAGGTCCGCTATGTCAACGGAAGTGGAAAGCATAGTGCAACCTAGGAGTTTTACTCTCTTTCGGATCCTTCTTTTTTAGCTCCATGTTGTCTATGTATTTACTTCAGTGTTCGTCAGTCTTTGGTCCTGGATGTTTTCAATCATGTGTGTAATTAGGAGTTATTCCCTTCCAGGATCCTAATTCCAAATTAACCCATGTCTAGTCAAATCCAGCTGGTCTGTATGGGTATACTCGGCGTAGGATCAGGCAAAACCATCGAGTTGCGTACCTTGTGCAGGTCCGGACCTCAGTCGGTTGCCATGTGTCCCTGTCAAGTGGTCAGTCTTTAAATTACCAGTGGTTTGAGCAGACAAAAACCCAGAAGGCGAGTCCTCTATACGGTTGTCATTCATCCACCCTTGGAGTTTCGTCCTGTGTTTCGGTAGGTGTATGGAGGGTTTAGGAACCGGCAAACCTTCTCTGGCTTACGTATGAAACGTCCGGCAGTAGTAGAAGTTAATTGGGTGTTTCTATTCCCACCATCTCAGTCGTAAGTGATTCAGTGGTTTTGGGTGATAGTGACCAGTGGAGTTACTCCCTTCCAGGATCGTAACGTTTCCAGAGGTATATCCTCCCTAGACAGTGAATTTGTTCGTAGTCCAGGTCAAACAAGTGGATCGGTTGTCCAGGCTAAGTACGGCGGGGTAAGGGATCCTCCCAGGGGAATTATTCCGTGGGATCCAATTCTCCGCCAGACATTATCTGGGCACCCCAGGGATTACACGGCCAATGCGAGTCCTCCAGCCGCAGCGCCTCACCCAAAGCCCCTGTTTTGGAAGATTTAACTGCCCCAGCCCGCTAGGACCACCCACGCGCTACTGAACATACTGCCAATCCAATTCTAAACTGGGGTAGATAGTCGTTCAGCGCGTTACGTGACTCTCCCGTATGTAATGGGGCTAGGAAGGTTGAGCCGATTGGTCTGCCAACAGAACCCCGAGAGGTCCCGAAGGAGTCCGGTCTATCCATATCCTCCTGTCTTCTTGCTTGGTGTATGGAAGGGCCTAATTGCTTAGGGTGTAATCGCTGCGGGGGAGTCGCCAAGGTCGGGGTCCCCAGAGTAGTTGGAGAAAAAAGGTTCTCGTCCGTTGGGGGTGCTGGTGGGTGTCTCCAAAAAATATTTTAGAAGGATGGTAGGTTGGTGAAGGTTTTTTTTGTTAAAATTTGGTCTATTTGTGTTCTATTTTATTGTTTCTTTTGGTCAAGGGTCCATGGTCATGGTAACCCTGAGTTCAAGAGACTTTGAAAATAAAATAATATATATATTTATGTACATATGTATTAATTTTTTATTTGTATTCTTTTGTTTTTAAATTTAGTTGTTTCCTATTGGTCCAGGCTCCATGGTCATGGTTGCCCAAAGAGAAGAAAATTGGATGTTTTGTTAAATATAAATTGGTTCCCTAGTGATTATTGTTACAGGATCCAAGGGATCAGTAAGGATAATTATAAAGTACATTTTTAAGAGTCCGTAGTCATTGTAGCTCTGGAATACTATAAAATAACTATTTTATGGTCCTAATGGCCACCTTTATATTCCTAGGGGAGCCTACTGGTAAAAGGGCCGATGGCTAAGTATTGGAGTCTGTCTATCAGCAGGGTTGGGACCAAGGATGAGGTGGGGGCACACATGCATACACACATGAACATAAAAGGGGATGTGCCTATACACATATTTTTTACATATACAAAAGCATACACATACAACACCACAAGTGGTGTGAGGGATAGCATACAACGTCACACTCCACTACATCCTAGTGTGTGCATATATATGAGAGCTGTGTAAAAATCCAATTAAGGCAAGAAAAGTGTATAAATAAAACAGTAGCCAAAAGGAGACTCCTCCGACGTCTATGTGGAATCTGCCTTCCTTACAGCATCACAATAGATCTAGAGAAGTCCCAGCCACGACGCGTTTCTGCCTTACTCGGCTTCATCAGGTAGCAGGGAGGAGAATATATAAATAAAATTGAAATAAAAGGTGCAAAAAGTAGTAAAAATGTATGTATATATATCTGCATGTACAGTAGGGTGTACTGTGTAATTTTACTTGCCTTGAATGTAGTCCTGGTTGGGTGTGTGGAGTAAATGCTGCTTGTCCGGTGTTCTCCCTGTAAAGTTGTGAGGAGTGCTACCTCTCTGGTGTGTGCATGTGTGAGTCAGGTGGCTCAGGTTATTTGGATTGGTCTGTACTGTTACTAGGTAGGATAGCAGCTAACAGGTTGTGGTGTGGAGGGTTCAGATAAAGGTGAGAGTGGAATGGGGATGCAGTAAAGTGGATGGGCAGTTAGAGTAGAGGTCAAGCACACCTAACAACAATACAATGGAGACCCAATGTGATAAATGTTCAACCTTGTAGTGACACAAGGTTTTCAAAATGTTATTTGGTATGAATGAAGAATGGAGTGTGACAAAACAGGGGACACAAAACATTGTAAGGGACAGACAAGGTTAACAACATGAGGTCAGGTACAGATACATGTACACACACACACACACCTACACAGAGGGGTTAGAACTAGGGTTGCAGTCCGGGTTAGGGGCTAGGGTTAAGGTTGGAGATAGTTTTAGGAATGGTAGGGGTTAGAATGGTTAAGGTTAGGGTTGGGGTGGTTTAAGGCTAAGGTTGAGGTCAGAGTAAGAATGGTTAAGGTTAGGTTTAGGGTGGAATGGTTAAGGTGAGGGTTAAGGTTTGGGTTGGGGTTAGAATAGTTACAGTCAGGGTTGGAGTTATTCAGGCTAGGGTTAAGGTCAAAGTTAGAATGGTTAAGGTTAGGTTTAGGGTAGAATGGTTAAGGTTAGGGTTAGAATGGTTAAGGCTAGAGTAAAGGTTAGGGTTAGGGTGGTTAAGGTTAGGGTTAGGGTCAGAGTTAAAATGGTTAAGGTTGGCGTTAGGGTTAGAGTGGTTAAGGTTAGGGTTAAGGACCAAGTAAGGGTGATTAAGGTTAGGTTTAGAGTAAGAATGGTTGCGGTTAGGGTTAGAATGGTTGACTTTAGGTTACCAGTAGGTGAGGAGTTGGTTAAATCTTGTAAGGTCCAATTAACAAATAGGGGTCACAGTACATTATAAGAGACAGACAAGGTTGACAACATAAGGCCAGACACAGATACATATACTAATACACACACTCACAGGGGGGTTGGGGCTAGGATTGCAGTTAAGGTGGGGGGCTAGGGTTAAGGTTAGGATTAGTGTTAGTGTTAGGAATGGTTAGGGTTAGGATGGTTAAGGTTAGGGTTGGGGTGGTTAAGGTTTAGGGTAAGAATGGTTGAGGCTAGGGTTAAGTTCAGAGTTAAAATGGTTAAGGTTAGGTTTAGAGTTAGGATGGTTAAGGTTAGGTTTAGGGTAGGAATGTTTCAGGTTAGGGTTGGGATGGTTCCGGTTAGGTTACGGGTAAGGTGAGGGGGTTGGGTAGGTCTGGTGGGGTCCAATTATAAACGGATGTAAAAAGCATTATATATATATATATTTTTTTTTTTTTTTTTTAAATTATTATTATTATTATTATTATTATTATTATTATTTATTTATTTTATTTTTTATTTTATTTTATTTTTTTAAAAGGTGATGCCCTTCTTAAAGGACCAGTTCAGGTGTGTGGTGGTTGAATCCAGGGTCTTTGGTGAAAAAATCTTCTAGTGGAAAAAGTGGAGGGGGTGGTGGTTGTAGAATTCTTGGTCTTTTGATGAAAAAATCTTGGTTGAGAAGGCTTGGAGTAGGTGGGTCTTGATTTCTTCATCGTTGTAGTTGTTTCTCAGGAGAAAAAGTGTGTGTTGGTGGAGGTCTCAAGAGTGATGTCCTTCAGAGATTTGGTAGAGCTATTTTAGGTTGTATTAAATCTATTGATTATTTTTAACCTGTTCACCATCAAACCATTTCACAGAGAGGTATACTGGGTGTAGAATCAACACCCCTAGAAAAAGCCTGATTTGAGATGATCCCGGGTAATTTAAGGGGATAAAAATTTCCTTGGCTTGCTGCGTCCAGATCCCCCGTCAGGCAATGCAGCGGTGACTGGCAAGTGTTTGGTTGTCTAGTTTTGAGTCGGTTGATCCACTTCCATCTCTGACACGTGGAAGCCGAAGGGGGGGAAGGGAGGGGTGTGCACTCCACACATGTGCGCGCGGTCCGGGTGGGTCCGGGCGCGGCCGGCCAAAGTAGTAGGCCCCATGGTTGCCCACTTGTAGATTAACCCATTGGTAGGGTTAAAAAGACTGTCTGTCTGTAGGGTTAGGTTTAGGTATAGTTTTAAGAGTGGTTAAGGTTAGGTTTAGGTAGGTCTGTCAACTCAACTTAGGATCAGGCAAAACCCTTGAGTAGCGTACCTTATGCAGGTCCGGTCCTCGGTTGGTTGCCATGTGTCCATGTCGAGTGGTATGGTCATGATGTCTAGGTCCGCTATGTCAACGGAAGTGGAAAGCATAGTGCAACCTAGGAGTTTTACTCTCTTTCGGATCCTTCTTTTTTAGCTCCATGTTGTCTATGTATTTACTTCAGTGTTCGTCAGTCTTTGGTCCTGGATGTTTTCAATCATGTGTGTAATTAGGAGTTATTCCCTTCCAGGATCCTAATTCCAAATTAACCCATGTCTAGTCAAATCCAGCTGGTCTGTATGGGTATACTCGGCGTAGGATCAGGCAAAACCATCGAGTTGCGTACCTTGTGCAGGTCCGGACCTCAGTCGGTTGCCATGTGTCCCTGTCAAGTGGTCAGTCTTTAAATTACCAGTGGTTTGAGCAGACAAAAACCCAGAAGGCGAGTCCTCTATACGGTTGTCATTCATCCACCCTTGGAGTTTCGTCCTGTGTTTCGGTAGGTGTATGGAGGGTTTAGGAACCGGCAAACCTTCTCTGGCTTACGTATGAAACGTCCGGCAGTAGTAGAAGTTAATTGGGTGTTTCTATTCCCACCATCTCAGTCGTAAGTGATTCAGTGGTTTTGGGTGATAGTGACCAGTGGAGTTACTCCCTTCCAGGATCGTAACGTTTCCAGAGGTATATCCTCCCTAGACAGTGAATTTGTTCGTAGTCCAGGTCAAACAAGTGGATCGGTTGTCCAGGCTAAGTACGGCGGGGTAAGGGATCCTCCCAGGGGAATTATTCCGTGGGATCCAATTCTCCGCCAGACATTATCTGGGCACCCCAGGGATTACACGGCCAATGCGAGTCCTCCAGCCGCAGCGCCTCACCCAAAGCCCCTGTTTTGGAAGATTTAACTGCCCCAGCCCGCTAGGACCACCCACGCGCTACTGAACATACTGCCAATCCAATTCTAAACTGGGGTAGATAGTCGTTCAGCGCGTTACGTGACTCTCCCGTATGTAATGGGGCTAGGAAGGTTGAGCCGATTGGTCTGCCAACAGAACCCCGAGAGGTCCCGAAGGAGTCCGGTCTATCCATATCCTCCTGTCTTCTTGCTTGGTGTATGGAAGGGCCTAATTGCTTAGGGTGTAATCGCTGCGGGGGAGTCGCCAAGGTCGGGGTCCCCAGAGTAGTTGGAGAAAAAAGGTTCTCGTCCGTTGGGGGTGCTGGTGGGTGTCTCCAAAAAATATTTTAGAAGGATGGTAGGTTGGTGAAGGTTTTTTTTGTTAAAATTTGGTCTATTTGTGTTCTATTTTATTGTTTCTTTTGGTCAAGGGTCCATGGTCATGGTAACCCTGAGTTCAAGAGACTTTGAAAATAAAATAATATATATATTTATGTACATATGTATTAATTTTTTATTTGTATTCTTTTGTTTTTAAATTTAGTTGTTTCCTATTGGTCCAGGCTCCATGGTCATGGTTGCCCAAAGAGAAGAAAATTGGATGTTTTGTTAAATATAAATTGGTTCCCTAGTGATTATTGTTACAGGATCCAAGGGATCAGTAAGGATAATTATAAAGTACATTTTTAAGAGTCCGTAGTCATTGTAGCTCTGGAATACTATAAAATAACTATTTTATGGTCCTAATGGCCACCTTTATATTCCTAGGGGAGCCTACTGGTAAAAGGGCCGATGGCTAAGTATTGGAGTCTGTCTATCAGCAGGGTTGGGACCAAGGATGAGGTGGGGGCACACATGCATACACACATGAACATAAAAGGGGATGTGCCTATACACATATTTTTTACATATACAAAAGCATACACATACAACACCACAAGTGGTGTGAGGGATAGCATACAACGTCACACTCCACTACATCCTAGTGTGTGCATATATATGAGAGCTGTGTAAAAATCCAATTAAGGCAAGAAAAGTGTATAAATAAAACAGTAGCCAAAAGGAGACTCCTCCGACGTCTATGTGGAATCTGCCTTCCTTACAGCATCACAATAGATCTAGAGAAGTCCCAGCCACGACGCGTTTCTGCCTTACTCGGCTTCATCAGGTAGCAGGGAGGAGAATATATAAATAAAATTGAAATAAAAGGTGCAAAAAGTAGTAAAAATGTATGTATATATATCTGCATGTACAGTAGGGTGTACTGTGTAATTTTACTTGCCTTGAATGTAGTCCTGGTTGGGTGTGTGGAGTAAATGCTGCTTGTCCGGTGTTCTCCCTGTAAAGTTGTGAGGAGTGCTACCTCTCTGGTGTGTGCATGTGTGAGTCAGGTGGCTCAGGTTATTTGGATTGGTCTGTACTGTTACTAGGTAGGATAGCAGCTAACAGGTTGTGGTGTGGAGGGTTCAGATAAAGGTGAGAGTGGAATGGGGATGCAGTAAAGTGGATGGGCAGTTAGAGTAGAGGTCAAGCACACCTAACAACAATACAATGGAGACCCAATGTGATAAATGTTCAACCTTGTAGTGACACAAGGTTTTCAAAATGTTATTTGGTATGAATGAAGAATGGAGTGTGACAAAACAGGGGACACAAAACATTGTAAGGGACAGACAAGGTTAACAACATGAGGTCAGGTACAGATACATGTACACACACACACACACCTACACAGAGGGGTTAGAACTAGGGTTGCAGTCCGGGTTAGGGGCTAGGGTTAAGGTTGGAGATAGTTTTAGGAATGGTAGGGGTTAGAATGGTTAAGGTTAGGGTTGGGGTGGTTTAAGGCTAAGGTTGAGGTCAGAGTAAGAATGGTTAAGGTTAGGTTTAGGGTGGAATGGTTAAGGTGAGGGTTAAGGTTTGGGTTGGGGTTAGAATAGTTACAGTCAGGGTTGGAGTTATTCAGGCTAGGGTTAAGGTCAAAGTTAGAATGGTTAAGGTTAGGTTTAGGGTAGAATGGTTAAGGTTAGGGTTAGAATGGTTAAGGCTAGAGTAAAGGTTAGGGTTAGGGTGGTTAAGGTTAGGGTTAGGGTCAGAGTTAAAATGGTTAAGGTTGGCGTTAGGGTTAGAGTGGTTAAGGTTAGGGTTAAGGACCAAGTAAGGGTGATTAAGGTTAGGTTTAGAGTAAGAATGGTTGCGGTTAGGGTTAGAATGGTTGACTTTAGGTTACCAGTAGGTGAGGAGTTGGTTAAATCTTGTAAGGTCCAATTAACAAATAGGGGTCACAGTACATTATAAGAGACAGACAAGGTTGACAACATAAGGCCAGACACAGATACATATACTAATACACACACTCACAGGGGGGTTGGGGCTAGGATTGCAGTTAAGGTGGGGGGCTAGGGTTAAGGTTAGGATTAGTGTTAGTGTTAGGAATGGTTAGGGTTAGGATGGTTAAGGTTAGGGTTGGGGTGGTTAAGGTTTAGGGTAAGAATGGTTGAGGCTAGGGTTAAGTTCAGAGTTAAAATGGTTAAGGTTAGGTTTAGAGTTAGGATGGTTAAGGTTAGGTTTAGGGTAGGAATGTTTCAGGTTAGGGTTGGGATGGTTCCGGTTAGGTTACGGGTAAGGTGAGGGGGTTGGGTAGGTCTGGTGGGGTCCAATTATAAACGGATGTAAAAAGCATTATATATATATATATTTTTTTTTTTTTTTTTTTAAATTATTATTATTATTATTATTATTATTATTATTTATTTATTTTATTTTTTATTTTATTTTATTTTTTTAAAAGGTGATGCCCTTCTTAAAGGACCAGTTCAGGTGTGTGGTGGTTGAATCCAGGGTCTTTGGTGAAAAAATCTTCTAGTGGAAAAAGTGGAGGGGGTGGTGGTTGTAGAATTCTTGGTCTTTTGATGAAAAAATCTTGGTTGAGAAGGCTTGGAGTAGGTGGGTCTTGATTTCTTCATCGTTGTAGTTGTTTCTCAGGAGAAAAAGTGTGTGTTGGTGGAGGTCTCAAGAGTGATGTCCTTCAGAGATTTGGTAGAGCTATTTTAGGTTGTATTAAATCTATTGATTATTTTTAACCTGTTCACCATCAAACCATTTCACAGAGAGGTATACTGGGTGTAGAATCAACACCCCTAGAAAAAGCCTGATTTGAGATGATCCCGGGTAATTTAAGGGGATAAAAATTTCCTTGGCTTGCTGCGTCCAGATCCCCCGTCAGGCAATGCAGCGGTGACTGGCAAGTGTTTGGTTGTCTAGTTTTGAGTCGGTTGATCCACTTCCATCTCTGACACGTGGAAGCCGAAGGGGGGGAAGGGAGGGGTGTGCACTCCACACATGTGCGCGCGGTCCGGGTGGGTCCGGGCGCGGCCGGCCAAAGTAGTAGGCCCCATGGTTGCCCACTTGTAGATTAACCCATTGGTAGGGTTAAAAAGACTGTCTGTCTGTAGGGTTAGGTTTAGGTATAGTTTTAAGAGTGGTTAAGGTTAGGTTTAGGTAGGTCTGTCAACTCAACTTAGGATCAGGCAAAACCCTTGAGTAGCGTACCTTATGCAGGTCCGGTCCTCGGTTGGTTGCCATGTGTCCATGTCGAGTGGTATGGTCATGATGTCTAGGTCCGCTATGTCAACGGAAGTGGAAAGCATAGTGCAACCTAGGAGTTTTACTCTCTTTCGGATCCTTCTTTTTTAGCTCCATGTTGTCTATGTATTTACTTCAG
>NW_023494078.1:0-10000 GCF_013265735.2 Oncorhynchus mykiss | reverse complement strand
CAGGATCGTAACGTTTCCAGAGGTATATCATCCCTAGACAGTGAACTGGTACGTAGTCCAGGTAAAAAAATGGTTCGGTTGTCCAGGCTAAGTGCGGCGGGGTAGGGGGTCCCCAGTAGGAATTTCCTCTGTGGGGTCCGATACCTCGCCAGACATTATCTGGGCACCCCAGGGGTTATTCGGCAGACGCGATCCTCCAGCCGCAGCGCATAACCCAAAAGCCCCTCTTTTGGGTATCCCAACCCGCTAGGACCAAACACGCGCTACTGAACCTACTGCCAATCCAGATCTAATCTGGGGTAGATAGTGGTCCAGCGCGTTACGTGAGTCTCCCGTGTGTAAGGGGGCTTGGGAGGGTTGAGCCGATAGGTCTGCCAACAGGCCCCAGAGGGGTCCCGAAGGAGTCCGGTCGCTACCATTTCCTCCGGTCTTCTTGCTTGGTGTATGGTCGGGCCTAGTTTGCTTAGGGTCTGCTCGCTGCGGGGGAGTCGACAAAGCCGTGCCCCCAGAGTAGTTGGAGAAAAAAGGTTCTCGTCCGTTGGGGGTGCTGGTGGGTATCTTCAGTGAGGTAGAGTTGGAAGGATGGTGAGATGGTGAGGGTTCTTGGTAAATAACATAAAGATATTTAGATTTCTATTTTATAGTTTCTTTGCATCAAAGGGTCCATGGTCATGGTAACCCTGAGTTCAAGAAAGCGGGGAAAAAAAAGATATACTTATATATAAATATATAGTTATATATCTTTTTTTTTTTTTTTTTTTTTTTTTTTTTTTTTTTTTTTTTTTTTTTTTTTTTTTAAATAAAAAGGAAAGTATTTCTTGAGAGTCCATGGGCATGGTAACTCTATGGTGCTATTTGAAGATCTGTTTTTTGTGGTCTTAATGACCCCCTATCTGTTGTATGGGATGTGGGGTGTGTAAGGTGCAGGTGCAGTGTCTGTCCAGTCGTTCCTCCGTTGTACTGAAGGCCTCAGTAATGGTCCAGTCGTGGTGGTGGTATAGGGCCTGGAGGTTCCCGGGAGTAGTAATTCGTCCCTCTGGTTTATAATGTGAGGTGGCTGCTGACCAGGGAGTCCTTGAGATTTTTGTTCCGTTTGAAGGCCAGGATGGGTGTGTGGAGAGGGAGTAGTTGTTTGTGCTGGAGTCTTTGCTGGATGATAGTAGTCATTCGGAGGCCGGGTGAGTTGTAGGTTGTAATGATGGGTAGGATCCGGTGGTTTCCTTTGTTTGGTCCCGGGTGTGGGTGTCTCCTGGTGTAGTGTTTAGTAAGGTGGGGAGGTTGTGGTCCGTAGCTGCCCAATCGTTGATGATTTTTTTGATGCCCTTTGATTGGAGTGGAGGATTGTGCTGGTCCCCGAGTAGTGATTCGTTGGCCAGGCGTTTTCGTGGCTTGGTAATCTTCCGTTCCTGTGGCTTAGCATGCCGTTCCTCCCTGGTTTGGGTGTGGGATGGCACGGAAGGATCAGAAGCCACCTGGGCACTCGCTGCCTGTGCCTGGTCCCTTGTAGTCCTGTTTGGGCTAGGATTTCGGGGTGGTTCAGCAGGTTTTGTTTTAACCGGAAGGGACCCACCCTGGTCAGGGTATGGATAGGTCTCTGGGTACCCTGGTATGGTAGAGGTGAGTGGCTTGTTGTGGGAGGTGTCCTGGTAGTTCTCTGTTGGATAGGGGAAATATTTGTCTCTGGAGTGGTGGTGTTAGATGATTCCGGGAGAGGGGAAGTGGAATCTTCCTTCAGAGGGTATCGTCCCGATGTGGGGTGTCCGTGGGTCCGTGGAGAAGGAGAGGGTCTGCTGGTGTGTGCCCTCTGTAGGGTGGTATCCCCCTCGTCCTCACTGTGAGGTTGGCAGTGGGTGAGTGGTAGTTGGAATGGGCTGTAGTCTCTCGTAGGCCAATTCCCGTAGAATTTGGGGAGTGAGTCCCTGATGTCCTGTAACAAGTAGTCCCGGAGTGGTTCGCTGAGGAGTTTCTGGGCCCATGTAACCCCTAAATACCAGGCTTCCTGCCAGTCAGGGCAGGATGAAGTGTTGTAGAGTATGGTGTATTTGTGGGATAGTTCCTCCCTGTAGTGCTGTTCTAGGATCTGGTGGCTGGTTTGGATCCAAAGTGAAGATGCTGTAGCGAGAGCCGCTAGGGTGGTGTCAGATGCTCCTGATGGTGTGAAGGTAGCCGTAAGCGTTCTGGTCTGGTGGAGGTAGCCCGGAGGTAGCTGGTTGTCCGAGAGGTAAAAGCTGATTATCTCCATGTGGTGTCTGGCTCTAATCAGCTTGGAGAGTGACCGTGCTGTAGAGTAGGCGTTGGGGGGGATAGGTGGGGCCCCAGTGGTGTGGTGTTCCTCCGCTTTGTTGTTGGTTGGTGAGACCAGGTTAACCTGGTGGTTAGGGGTGGTGTCCCTAGGGGTTTTCTCATCTGCTGGGCTACCTGTCCCCTTAGGAGTAGTGCTGCGTGTAGGAGGTCCGGTCCTGTGGAGCCATGTGGTTGAAGGTGTGGGTTGGGGTGGGGTAGATGAGCCCCTTTTGGTCTGCTGGTTGGGTCCGGGACGTAGAGTGCCAGCTTGTTAGTCTTGGGGGTGCTGTGGGGTGGTGGTGTTCCGTAGGAGGGGGGAGTAGGAGTTCCAGAAGGGGGGGTGGGGTTCTGGGTGGAAGGTCTGAGGTGGATCTTCTGGAGGTCCTGGAGTGGGGTGGTATGAGGTAGGATGTAGAGTGGGGTGGTCTGGTGGGGATGGCATCAGGAGATGTGTCTTTGTGCCCCTGATGTAATGGTGTAGGGGTGTAGTCCTCCGGTGGTTTTGGTCCTATGGAGACCGTGGAGGGGTGCTGTCTGGTGGGAGAGAAGGTCCATTGGTGTGGGATGTTTCCCCCGCTGTGTAGAAGCTTTGGAGAAATGTTCATTATGTGGCGTTTCCATAATGAGCCCAGGCTGCCGGTCGGAGCTGTTTTCGTCCGGTCCCTTGGTGCGTATCTTGCGGATTTGTTCCGAGAGTCCGTATAGATCATTAAGACCCGTCGCGATTGTGGGGCTAGTCTAGATGTAGAGTGGGGGGTCTGAATAGTCCTCGCAGTCCCCAGAGTCTGCGTTGTCCCGTAGATCAGCCATGTGTGGTGTGTACCTATGTGAAAACTAAAAGTAAGGGAAGAGAAAAGTACAAAGAAAATTGAGTAGCCAAAAAGAGTTACCCCCGAAGTCTGTGTGGGACCTGTCCTCTTTACAGCTACACAACAGATCTAGGGGAAACCCAGCCACGACGCGTTTCTGCCTTGCTCGGCTTCATCAGGTGGCAGAGAGGAAAAAAAGTGCAAAAAGGAGCACTGGGTCGTAATGCGGTAAAAAAGCCGCATTATGGACCGGAAAAAATAGGGTGTGTGTGGGTGTATGTGAGTGGTAGAGTCTCGGTGGTCTGGAAGGTCTATGAAGGTCTGTAGGAGTATCAGCTGGAGTTTGGGTCCTGATGAGGTATCTTTTTGGGGGGGAGGGCGAGTCGTAGGAGTCCGGTCGTTCAGGTGAGATGCTTGTGGGGAGTGTAGAATATCAGCCGGTGTCTGGGTCCCAGTGAGGTGTCCCTTTAGGGGTTGGTATATAGTTGGGGTCCGGTAGATCCTTGAGGGGAGAGGTGGTCTGGGTAGAGTGCAGGCTTGGGTCTTTATCCAGTAGATCTGTGGGGAGAGGTTCGTCTTGGTAGAGTCCAGGCTGGGGTCTGTGTCCAGTAGGTCAGTGGAGGAGAGGAGGAGAGGAGGTCTTCTGCAGGTTTCCAGCTTGAGTCTTGTATCCAGTAGAAGGCTTCTCTGGGGATCCGTGGATCCTAATGATGCTGAGACTGAGGGGTGCTCCTCTTTTTATGTGAAAAACTGGGGGTGTGGTTTAGGCCAGGGGTCCAATCATGAGATGGCACAAGGTGTGCATGCGGTGTGCACGTGAAGGCCTGTTGGAGTTTGGTCCAATGAGATCTTCCCTTTGTTTGAGTGAGGCGTCTGTTCGTCTGTAAGGTGTAGGGGAGCCTTTGTCATAGAAACCAATGCGAAGGATGGAACTTTGCTTTTGGGGTGCTGTATAGGATGTGGGGGTCCCAGAGGTGTGAGGTTGATTTTAGGTAAGACTAGAAGTCTTAAGGGTCAGGATGAGCAAAACGTGGAGTTTCTGTGATGAGTAGAAGTATATTAGATCCTCCTCTGAGAAAGTAGTGTTTGACCTCTGTGTCTCCATTGACTTGTGTGTTAGCTTCGGGAGCGGTCTGCTCTTGTTGAGGGTTTGGGCCTAGAAGGAACCCAAGAAGAGGTTCTGTAGTTTCAGGAGGAGTTGAGGGTAGGGTGGACATCTGTGGGATTCGGATGAGACTATAGTGGAGTTTCTAGGTGACCCATAGGTCTGTCTGTAGGCTTTCAAAAGTGGTGGACATCTTTTTCCGTCTTTTTGGAGTTTGCGTAAGAGTGCCGAAGGAGCGATGTAGAGTTGAGGTGAAGATCGTGAACTCTGGTCATTTCCAGGTGTGTGGGGAACTTATAACCTAGTTTCTTTGTTAAGGGGTAGTGTTAGGTAGTGTTTCTGGGGGGTAGTTTCAGTTTGGCCAGCTGGGAAGTGTTGCTAAACTTGTCGTCTTTAGTTGGTGCTTTTTAGCGGAGTATAGCTTCCATCGCGTTTTCGTCCATTTGGGATCCTGGGTATATAGTAGATTTGGCCGTGTTGTCCAGTTAACGTCCACTTGGGGAATGGGAGGTACGGGTCCAGAAAAACTTTTTTGGCTGTTTCCAGTGATGTTTGTCCTCCGAAGATGATGGGACCACTCCAGTAGGGGAGAGACTTACCTGGGGGGAGGGGGGAATACTTACCTGGGGGAGGGTCTGGTGTCGGATGTTGGTATTATCCTGGGTTTTTGGTATGTGGGTGTATGGTGCAGGGGTGTGAGTGTGGTGGGCCTATATTGTAATTTGTATTATTTTGCTCCTAAGTTGGAAATATGGTCGTCAGGATGGGTAAAAAAATCCTCTTTAGTGGAAAAAGGTAAAATCTTTGAGTAGGAGTCTTCTTTTGTTGAAGGGGGGGGGGGGGGGGGGGATTCTTCTTGTTGAAAAAGAAGGGGGGGGGGGGGGGGGTCTTTGAAAAAAATCCTCTTTGGTAGAAAAAGGTAGAATCTTTGAGTAGGGGTCTTCTTTTGTTGAAGGGGGGGGGGGGGGGGGGGAATTCTTCTTGTTGAAAAAAAGGGGGGGGGGTGGTCTTTGAGAGAAATCTTCTTTAGTAGAGAAAGGTAGAATCTTTGAGTAGGGGTCTTCTTTTGTTGAAGGGGGGGGGGGGGGGGGGGGGGGGGTTTGGGGGGGGGGGAAATTCTTCTTGTTGAGAAAAAAAAAAAGGGGTGGGGGGTGTAGTGTTCATCAATAAAAAATGCTTTTGGGTTGTAAAAAAAGGTGGTGTGCATCCAGGGGTCAGGAGTAGAGTAGGGTTATTTTAGTTGGTATATAATCTAATGATAATTTTGAACCTGTTCACCATCAAACCAATCCAGAGGGTACAAGGGTTGAGGAAAAAAAAACCCTTGTAAAAGGCCGGATTGGGGAGGATCCCAGTCCGTGTAAGGGATAAAATTTCCTTGGCTTGCTGCGTCCATACCCTACATCCGGCAACGCAGCGGTGACTCGCCAAGTGTTTGGTTTCTAGTTTTGAGTCGGTTGATCCACTTCCATCTCTGACACGTGGAAACCGGAGGGGGGAAGGGAGGGGTTGCACTCCACATCATATACGCGCGGGTCGGAGGGTACGGGCGCGGCCGGCCAAAGTCGTAGGCCCCATGGTAGCCCACTTGTAGATTAACCCGTTGGTTGGGTTAAAGGACTGTCTGTCTGTAGGGTTAGGGTTAGGTAAGGTTTTAGAATGGTTAAGGTTAGTGTTTGGGGTTAGGGTAAGATATGGTTTTTTTGAAAGAAGGGTTAAGGTTAGGGTTAAGTTTAGGTATGGGTTTTGGGATGGTTAAGGTTAGGGTTAGGGTTAGGGTAAGGTATAGAAGAGGTTAAGTTTAGGTAGGTCTGTCAACTCAACTTAGGATCAGGCAAAGCCCTTGAGTTGCGTACCTTATGCAGGTCCGGTTCTCGGTTGGTTGCCATGTGTCCATGTCGAGTAGTATGGTCATGATGTCCGGGTCCGCTGTGTCGACGGAAGTGGAAAGCATAGTGCAACCTAGGAGTTTTACTCTCTTTCGGATCCTTCTTTTTTAGCTCCATGTTGTCTATGTATTCACTTCAGTGTTCGTCAGTCTTTGGTCCTGGATGTTTTCAATCATGTGTATGATTGGGAGTTATTCCCTTCCAGGATCCTAATTCCCAATCAACCCATGTCTAGTCGAATCCAGCTGGTCTGTATGGGTATACTCGGCGTAGGATCAGGCAAAACCATCGAGTTGCGTACCTTGTGCAGGTCCGGACCTCAGTCGGTTGCCATGTGTCCCTGTCAAGTGGTCAGTCTATAACCGCCAGTGGTTTGAGCAGACAGACACCCAGAAGGCGAGCCCTCTATACGGTTGTCATGCATCCGCCCCTGGAGTCACGTCCTGTGTTACGGTCGGTGTATGGAGGGTTTAGAAGCCGGCAAACCTTCTCTGGCTTACGTATGAAACGTCCGGCAGTAGTAGAAGTTAATTGGGTGCTTCCATCCACACCATCTCAGTTGTAGGTAATTCAGAGTTTTTGGGTAATAGTGACCAGTGGAATTACTCCCTTCCAGGATCGTAACGTTTCCAGAGGTATATCATCCCTAGACAGTGAACTGGTACGTAGTCCAGGTAAAAAAATGGTTCGGTTGTCCAGGCTAAGTGCGGCGGGGTAGGGGGTCCCCAGTAGGAATTTCCTCTGTGGGGTCCGATACCTCGCCAGACATTATCTGGGCACCCCAGGGGTTATTCGGCAGACGCGATCCTCCAGCCGCAGCGCATAACCCAAAAGCCCCTCTTTTGGGTATCCCAACCCGCTAGGACCAAACACGCGCTACTGAACCTACTGCCAATCCAGATCTAATCTGGGGTAGATAGTGGTCCAGCGCGTTACGTGAGTCTCCCGTGTGTAAGGGGGCTTGGGAGGGTTGAGCCGATAGGTCTGCCAACAGGCCCCAGAGGGGTCCCGAAGGAGTCCGGTCGCTACCATTTCCTCCGGTCTTCTTGCTTGGTGTATGGTCGGGCCTAGTTTGCTTAGGGTCTGCTCGCTGCGGGGGAGTCGACAAAGCCGTGCCCCCAGAGTAGTTGGAGAAAAAAGGTTCTCGTCCGTTGGGGGTGCTGGTGGGTATCTTCAGTGAGGTAGAGTTGGAAGGATGGTGAGATGGTGAGGGTTCTTGGTAAATAACATAAAGATATTTAGATTTCTATTTTATAGTTTCTTTGCATCAAAGGGTCCATGGTCATGGTAACCCTGAGTTCAAGAAAGCGGGGAAAAAAAAGATATACTTATATATAAATATATAGTTATATATCTTTTTTTTTTTTTTTTTTTTTTTTTTTTTTTTTTTTTTTTTTTTTTTTTTTTTTTTTTTTTAAATAAAAAGGAAAGTATTTCTTGAGAGTCCATGGGCATGGTAACTCTATGGTGCTATTTGAAGATCTGTTTTTTGTGGTCTTAATGACCCCCTATCTGTTGTATGGGATGTGGGGTGTGTAAGGTGCAGGTGCAGTGTCTGTCCAGTCGTTCCTCCGTTGTACTGAAGGCCTCAGTAATGGTCCAGTCGTGGTGGTGGTATAGGGCCTGGAGGTTCCCGGGAGTAGTAATTCGTCCCTCTGGTTTATAATGTGAGGTGGCTGCTGACCAGGGAGTCCTTGAGATTTTTGTTCCGTTTGAAGGCCAGGATGGGTGTGTGGAGAGGGAGTAGTTGTTTGTGCTGGAGTCTTTGCTGGATGATAGTAGTCATTCGGAGGCCGGGTGAGTTGTAGGTTGTAATGATGGGTAGGATCCGGTGGTTTCCTTTGTTTGGTCCCGGGTGTGGGTGTCTCCTGGTGTAGTGTTTAGTAAGGTGGGGAGGTTGTGGTCCGTAGCTGCCCAATCGTTGATGATTTTTTTGATGCCCTTTGATTGGAGTGGAGGATTGTGCTGGTCCCCGAGTAGTGATTCGTTGGCCAGGCGTTTTCGTGGCTTGGTAATCTTCCGTTCCTGTGGCTTAGCATGCCGTTCCTCCCTGGTTTGGGTGTGGGATGGCACGGAAGGATCAGAAGCCACCTGGGCACTCGCTGCCTGTGCCTGGTCCCTTGTAGTCCTGTTTGGGCTAGGATTTCGGGGTGGTTCAGCAGGTTTTGTTTTAACCGGAAGGGACCCACCCTGGTCAGGGTATGGATAGGTCTCTGGGTACCCTGGTATGGTAGAGGTGAGTGGCTTGTTGTGGGAGGTGTCCTGGTAGTTCTCTGTTGGATAGGGGAAATATTTGTCTCTGGAGTGGTGGTGTTAGATGATTCCGGGAGAGGGGAAGTGGAATCTTCCTTCAGAGGGTATCGTCCCGATGTGGGGTGTCCGTGGGTCCGTGGAGAAGGAGAGGGTCTGCTGGTGTGTGCCCTCTGTAGGGTGGTATCCCCCTCGTCCTCACTGTGAGGTTGGCAGTGGGTGAGTGGTAGTTGGAATGGGCTGTAGTCTCTCGTAGGCCAATTCCCGTAGAATTTGGGGAGTGAGTCCCTGATGTCCTGTAACAAGTAGTCCCGGAGTGGTTCGCTGAGGAGTTTCTGGGCCCATGTAACCCCTAAATACCAGGCTTCCTGCCAGTCAGGGCAGGATGAAGTGTTGTAGAGTATGGTGTATTTGTGGGATAGTTCCTCCCTGTAGTGCTGTTCTAGGATCTGGTGGCTGGTTTGGATCCAAAGTGAAGATGCTGTAGCGAGATCCGCTAGGGTGGTGTCAGATGCTCCTGATGGTGTGAAGGTAGCCGTAAGCGTTCTGGTCTGGTGGAGGTAGCCCGGAGGTAGCTGGTTGTCCGAGAGGTAAAAGCTGATTATCTCCATGTGGTGTCTGGCTCTAATCAGCTTGGAGAGTGACCGTGCTGTAGAGTAGGCGTTGGGGGGGATAGGTGGGGCCCCAGTGGTGTGGTGTTCCTCCGCTTTGTTGTTGGTTGGTGAGACCAGGTTAACCTGGTGGTTAGGGGTGGTGTCCCTAGGGGTTTTCTCATCTGCTGGGCTACCTGTCCCCTTAGGAGTAGTGCTGCGTGTAGGAGGTCCGGTCCTGTGGAGCCATGTGGTTGAAGGTGTGGGTTGGGGTGGGGTAGATGAGCCCCTTTTGGTCTGCTGGTTGGGTCCGGGACGTAGAGTGCCAGCTTGTTAGTCTTGGGGGTGCTGTGGGGTGGTGGTGTTCCGTAGGAGGGGGGAGTAGGAGTTCCAGAAGGGGGGGTGGGGTTCTGGGTGGAAGGTCTGAGGTGGATCTTCTGGAGGTCCTGGAGTGGGGTGGTATGAGGTAGGATGTAGAGTGGGGTGGTCTGGTGGGGATGGCATCAGGAGATGTGTCTTTGTGCCCCTGATGTAATGGTGTAGGGGTGTAGTCCTCCGGTGGTTTTGGTCCTATGGAGACCGTGGAGGGGTGCTGTCTGGTGGGAGAGAAGGTCCATTGGTGTGGGATGTTTCCCCCGCTGTGTAGAAGCTTTGGAGAAATGTTCATTATGTGGCGTTTCCATAATGAGCCCAGGCTGCCGGTCGGAGCTGTTTTCGTCCGGTCCCTTGGTGCGTATCTTGCGGATTTGTTCCGAGAGTCCGTATAGATCATTAAGACCCGTCGCGATTGTGGGGCTAGTCTAGATGTAGAGTGGGGGGTCTGAATAGTCCTCGCAGTCCCCAGAGTCTGCGTTGTCCCGTAGATCAGCCATGTGTGGTGTGTACCTATGTGAAAACTAAAAGTAAGGGAAGAGAAAAGTACAAAGAAAATTGAGTAGCCAAAAAGAGTTACCCCCGAAGTCTGTGTGGGACCTGTCCTCTTTACAGCTACACAACAGATCTAGGGGAAACCCAGCCACGACGCGTTTCTGCCTTGCTCGGCTTCATCAGGTGGCAGAGAGGAAAAAAAAAGTG
>NW_023494077.1:37500-62500 GCF_013265735.2 Oncorhynchus mykiss | reverse complement strand
ACGCCGGCCTTTGGGTGACCAGGTGCACACGGTTCTTTTGGGTGACCAGGTGCACATGGTCCTTTGGGTGACCAGGTGCACGCCGGCCTTTGGGTGACCAGGTGCACATGGTCCTTTTGGGTGACCAGGTGCACATGGTCCTTTGGGTGACCAGGTGCACGCCGGCCTTTGGGTGACCAGGTGCACACGGTTCTTTTGGGTGACCAGGTGCACATGGTCCTTTGGGTGACCAGGTGCACGCCGGCCTTTGGGTGACCAGGTGCACATGGTCCTTTTGGGTGACCAGGTGCACATGGTCCTTTGGGTGACCAGGTGCACGCCGGCCTTTGGGTAACCAGGTGCACATGGTCCTTTGGGTGACCAGGTGCACGCCGGCCTTTGGGTGACCAGGTGCACATGGTCCTTTTGGGTGACCAGGTGCACATGGTCCTTTGGGTGACCAGGTGCACGCCGGCCTTTGGGTGACCAGGTGCACATGGTCCTTTGGGTGACCAGGTGCACGCCGGCCTTTGGGTGACCAGGTGCACATGGTCCTTTTGGGTGACCAGGTGCACATGGTCCTTTGGGTGACCAGGTGCACGCCGGCCTTTGGGTGACCAGGTGCACATGGTCCTTTTGGGTGACCAGGTGCACGCCGGCCTTTGGGTGACCAGGTGCACATGGTCCTTTTGGGTGACCAGGTGCACATGGTCCTTTGGGTGACCAGGTGCACGCCGGCCTTTGGGTGACCAGGTGCACACGGTCCTTTTGGGTGACCAGGTGCACGCCGGCCTTTGGGTGACCAGGTGCACATGGTCCTTTTGGGTGACCAGGTGCACGCCGGCCTTTGGGTGACCAGGTGCACGCCGGTCCTTTTGGGTGACCAGGTGCACAAGTTCCATTTGGGTGACCAGGTGCACGCGGTTCATAACAGCGCGGTTATCTGCTTTAATGTCCGAGGAGGGGTGCTTAAGTGTGGGTGCCCTGGTTCACCTGGTATGCGAGGTTGTGGAGGTGGGGGGGGTCCCCTGCTGGTATCATCCCCGAAATAGAGGGGTGATACCCGGGTGGTGAGTAAGGGCCTACAAGCCTGGAGGTCAATAGCTCCAGGGGGTAAGCTCTACTGTCATGTCCGTAAATAGAGTGGTGTTACCCGGGTTTTGAACCATATTTTAATTTTTGGGTTACCAGATGCACACGGGTCTTTTGGAAAACAATCACAATCTGCATCCATCGTAATATATGAAACTGTATATAAAGCACCTAAGGACGGGCCTGACCGAGAGAGGGCCGTAGTAGGGTACTCCCCTAGCGGGCTATATCAATAGAATGACCGGTAAAATGATTTAAAACAGTTTTATAATTTTTGGGTTACCAGATGCACACGGGTCTTTTGGAAAACAATCACAATCTGCATCCATCGTAATATATGAAACTGTATATAAAGCACTGAAGGACGGCCCCGACCGAGACAGGGCCTTAGTGGGGTGCTCCCATAGCGGGCTATATCAATAGAATGACCGGTAAAAGTATTTAAAACCGTTTTATAATTTTTGGGTTACCAGATGCACGTTTTCAATCACCAGTTGCACGGAGGATTAATAGCAATCTGCATCCATCGTGATTTCTTAAAGTGTCTAAAAAGCACCCAAGGACGGCCCTGACAGAGAGAGGGCCGTAGTGGGGCACTCCCCTAGCGGGCTATATCAATAGAATGACGGGTAAAAGTATTTAAAACCGTTTTATAATTTTTGGGTTACCAGATGCACGTTTTCAATCACCAGGTGCACGGAGGAAAATGAGCATTTGCATCCATAGTCATGTCTTAAACCGTCCATAAAGCACTCTTGGCCGGCCCCGGCAGAGAGAGAAAGAGATGGTGAAAAAAAAAAAAAATTCATCATCAGACCTTCCATAAATAATTCGGGCCGGCCCCCATTGCTAAAGGTCCGTAGTAGGGTGCGCCATAAGCGGACATGAATAGATGGAACACCGCTAACCGCATAGAGAACCGTGTTTTGGGTGACCAGGTGCACGTTTTCAATCACCAGTTGCACATTTTCAATCACCAGTTGCACGGAGGATTAATAGCAATCTGCATCCATCGCGATTTCTTAAAGTGTCTATAAAGCACTCAGGACGGCCCCGACCGAGACAGGGCCTTAGTGGGGTGCTCCCATAGCGGGCAACAATGAGAGGGGTGCCTTTAAATTCATTTTGAACCATATTTGAAATTTTGGGTTACCAGATGCACGTTTTCAATCACCAGTTGCACGGAGGATTAATAGCAATCTGCATCCATCGTGATTTCTTAAAGTGTCTAAAAAGCACTCAAGGACGGCCCTGACAGAGAGAGGGCCGTAGTGGGGCACTCCCCTAGCGGGCTATATCAATAGAATGACGGGTAAAAGTATTTAAAACCGTTTTATAATTTTTGGGTTACCAGATGCACGTTTTCAATCACCAGGTGCACGGAGGAAAATGAGCATTTGCATCCATAGTCATGTCTTAAACCGTCCATAAAGCACTCTTGGCCGGCCCCGGCAGAGAGAGAAAGAGATGGTGAAAAAAAAAAAAAATTCATCATCAGACCTTCCATAAATAATTCGGGCCGGCCCCCATTGCTAAAGGTCCGTAGTAGGGTGCGCCATAAGCGGACATGAATAGATGGAACACCGCTAACCGCATAGAGAACCGTGTTTTGGGTGACCAGGTGCACGTTTTCAATCACCAGTTGCACATTTTCAATCACCAGTTGCACGGAGGATTAATAGCAATCTGCATCCATCGCGATTTCTTAAAGTGTCTATAAAGCACTCAGGACGGCCCCGACCGAGACAGGGCCTTAGTGGGGTGCTCCCATAGCGGGCAACAATGAGAGGGGTGCCTTTAAATTCATTTTGAACCATATTTGAAATTTTGGGTTACCAGATGCACGTTTTCAATCACCAGTTGCACGGAGGATTAATAGCAATCTGCATCCATCGTGATTTCTTAAAGTGTCTAAAAAGCACTCAAGGACGGCCCTGACAGAGAGAGGGCCGTAGTGGGGCACTCCCCTAGCGGGCTATATCAATAGAATGACGGGTAAAAGTATTTAAAACCGTTTTATAATTTTTGGGTTACCAGATGCACGTTTTCAATCACCAGGTGCACGGAGGAAAATGAGCATTTGCATCCATAGTCATGTCTTAAACCGTCCATAAAGCACTCTTGGCCGGCCCCGGCAGAGAGAGAAAGAGATGGTGAAAAAAAAAAAAATTCATCATCAGACCTTCCATAAATAATTCGGGCCGGCCCCCATTGCTAAAGGTCCGTAGTAGGGTGCGCCATAAGCGGACATGAATAGATGGAACACCGCTAACCGCATAGAGAACCGTGTTTTGGGTGACCAGGTGCACGTTTTCAATCACCAGTTGCACATTTTCAATCACCAGTTGCACGGAGGATTAATAGCAATCTGCATCCATCGCGATTTCTTAAAGTGTCTATAAAGCACTCAGGACGGGCCCCGACCGAGACAGGGCCTTAGTGGGGTGCTCCCATAGCGGGCAACAATGAGAGGGGTGCCTTTAAATTCATTTTGAACCATATTTGAAATTTTGGGTTACCAGATGCACGTTTTCAATCACCAGTTGCACGGAGGATTAATAGCAATCTGCATCCATCGTGATTTCTTAAAGTGTCTAAAAAGCACTCAAGGACGGCCCTGACAGAGAGAGGGCCGTAGTGGGGCACTCCCCTAGCGGGCTATATCAATAGAATGACGGGTAAAAGTATTTAAAACCGTTTTATAATTTTTGGGTTACCAGATGCACGTTTTCAATCACCAGGTGCACGGAGGAAAATGAGCATTTGCATCCATAGTCATGTCTTAAACCGTCCATAAAGCACTCTTGGCCGGCCCCGGCAGAGAGAGAAAGAGATGGTGAAAAAAAAAAAAAATTCATCATCAGACCTTCCATAAATAATTCGGGCCGGCCCCCATTGCTAAAGGTCCGTAGTAGGGTGCGCCATAAGCGGACATGAATAGATGGAACACCGCTAACCGCATAGAGAACCGTGTTTTGGGTGACCAGGTGCACGTTTTCAATCACCAGTTGCACATTTTCAATCACCAGTTGCACGGAGGATTAATAGCAATCTGCATCCATCGCGATTTCTTAAAGTGTCTATAAAGCACTCAGGACGGCCCCGACCGAGACAGGGCCTTAGTGGGGTGCTCCCATAGCGGGCAACAATGAGAGGGGTGCCTTTAAATTCATTTTGAACCATATTTGAAATTTTGGGTTACCAGATGCACGTTTTCAATCACCAGTTGCACGGAGGATTAATAGCAATCTGCATCCATCGTGATTTCTTAAAGTGTCTAAAAAGCACTCAAGGACGGCCCTGACAGAGAGAGGGCCGTAGTGGGGCACTCCCCTAGCGGGCTATATCAATAGAATGACGGGTAAAAGTATTTAAAACCCGTTTTATAATTTTTGGGTTACCAGATGCACGTTTTCAATCACCAGGTGCACGGAGGAAAATGAGCATTTGCATCCATAGTCATGTCTTAAACCGTCCATAAAGCACTCTTGGCCGGCCCCGGCAGAGAGAGAAAGAGATGGTGAAAAAAAAAAAAATTCATCATCAGACCTTCCATAAATAATTCGGGCCGGCCCCCATTGCTAAAGGTCCGTAGTAGGGTGCGCCATAAGCGGACATGAATAGATGGAACACCGCTAACCGCATAGAGAACCGTGTTTTGGGTGACCAGGTGCACGTTTTCAATCACCAGTTGCACATTTTCAATCACCAGTTGCACGGAGGATTAATAGCAATCTGCATCCATCGCGATTTCTTAAAGTGTCTATAAAGCACTCAGGACGGGCCCCGACCGAGACAGGGCCTTAGTGGGGTGCTCCCATAGCGGGCAACAATGAGAGGGGTGCCTTTAAATTCATTTTGAACCATATTTGAAATTTTGGGTTACCAGATGCACGTTTTCAATCACCAGTTGCACGGAGGATTAATAGCAATCTGCATCCATCGTGATTTCTTAAAGTGTCTAAAAAGCACTCAAGGACGGCCCTGACAGAGAGAGGGCCGTAGTGGGGCACTCCCCTAGCGGGCTATATCAATAGAATGACGGGTAAAAGTATTTAAAACCGTTTTATAATTTTTGGGTTACCAGATGCACGTTTTCAATCACCAGGTGCACGGAGGAAAATGAGCATTTGCATCCATAGTCATGTCTTAAACCGTCCATAAAGCACTCTTGGCCGGCCCCGGCAGAGAGAGAAAGAGATGGTGAAAAAAAAAAAAAATTCATCATCAGACCTTCCATAAATAATTCGGGCCGGCCCCCATTGCTAAAGGTCCGTAGTAGGGTGCGCCATAAGCGGACATGAATAGATGGAACACCGCTAACCGCATAGAGAACCGTGTTTTGGGTGACCAGGTGCACGTTTTCAATCACCAGTTGCACATTTTCAATCACCAGTTGCACGGAGGATTAATAGCAATCTGCATCCATCGCGATTTCTTAAAGTGTCTATAAAGCACTCAGGACGGGCCCCGACCGAGACAGGGCCTTAGTGGGGTGCTCCCATAGCGGGCAACAATGAGAGGGGTGCCTTTAAATTCATTTTGAACCATATTTGAAATTTTGGGTTACCAGATGCACGTTTTCAATCACCAGTTGCACGGAGGATTAATAGCAATCTGCATCCATCGTGATTTCTTAAAGTGTCTAAAAAGCACTCAAGGACGGCCCTGACAGAGAGAGGGCCGTAGTGGGGCACTCCCCTAGCGGGCTATATCAATAGAATGACGGGTAAAAGTATTTAAAACCGTTTTATAATTTTTGGGTTACCAGATGCACGTTTTCAATCACCAGGTGCACGGAGGAAAATGAGCATTTGCATCCATAGTCATGTCTTAAACCGTCCATAAAGCACTCTTGGCCGGCCCCGGCAGAGAGAGAAAGAGATGGTGAAAAAAAAAAAAATTCATCATCAGACCTTCCATAAATAATTCGGGCCGGCCCCCATTGCTAAAGGTCCGTAGTAGGGTGCGCCATAAGCGGACATGAATAGATGGAACACCGCTAACCGCATAGAGAACCGTGTTTTGGGTGACCAGGTGCACGTTTTCAATCACCAGTTGCACATTTTCAATCACCAGTTGCACGGAGGATTAATAGCAATCTGCATCCATCGCGATTTCTTAAAGTGTCTATAAAGCACTCAGGACGGCCCCGACCGAGACAGGGCCTTAGTGGGGTGCTCCCATAGCGGGCAACAATGAGAGGGGTGCCTTTAAATTCATTTTGAACCATATTTGAAATTTTGGGTTACCAGATGCACGTTTTCAATCACCAGTTGCACGGAGGATTAATAGCAATCTGCATCCATCGTGATTTCTTAAAGTGTCTAAAAAGCACTCAAGGACGGCCCTGACAGAGAGAGGGCCGTAGTGGGGCACTCCCCTAGCGGGCTATATCAATAGAATGACGGGTAAAAGTATTTAAAACCGTTTTATAATTTTTGGGTTACCAGATGCACGTTTTCAATCACCAGGTGCACGGAGGAAAATGAGCATTTGCATCCATAGTCATGTCTTAAACCGTCCATAAAGCACTCTTGGCCGGCCCCGGCAGAGAGAGAAAGAGATGGTGAAAAAAAAAAAAATTCATCATCAGACCTTCCATAAATAATTCGGGCCGGCCCCCATTGCTAAAGGTCCGTAGTAGGGTGCGCCATAAGCGGACATGAATAGATGGAACACCGCTAACCGCATAGAGAACCGTGTTTTGGGTGACCAGGTGCACGTTTTCAATCACCAGTTGCACATTTTCAATCACCAGTTGCACGGAGGATTAATAGCAATCTGCATCCATCGCGATTTCTTAAAGTGTCTATAAAGCACTCAGGACGGCCCCGACCGAGACAGGGCCTTAGTGGGGTGCTCCCATAGCGGGCAACAATGAGAGGGGTGCCTTTAAATTCATTTTGAACCATATTTGAAATTTTGGGTTACCAGATGCACGTTTTCAATCACCAGTTGCACGGAGGATTAATAGCAATCTGCATCCATCGTGATTTCTTAAAGTGTCTAAAAAGCACTCAAGGACGGCCCTGACAGAGAGAGGGCCGTAGTGGGGCACTCCCCTAGCGGGCTATATCAATAGAATGACGGGTAAAAGTATTTAAAACCGTTTTATAATTTTTGGGTTACCAGATGCACGTTTTCAATCACCAGGTGCACGGAGGAAAATGAGCATTTGCATCCATAGTCATGTCTTAAACCGTCCATAAAGCACTCTTGGCCGGCCCCGGCAGAGAGAGAAAGAGATGGTGAAAAAAAAAAAAAATTCATCATCAGACCTTCCATAAATAATTCGGGCCGGCCCCCATTGCTAAAGGTCCGTAGTAGGGTGCGCCATAAGCGGACATGAATAGATGGAACACCGCTAACCGCATAGAGAACCGTGTTTTGGGTGACCAGGTGCACGTTTTCAATCACCAGTTGCACATTTTCAATCACCAGTTGCACGGAGGATTAATAGCAATCTGCATCCATCGCGATTTCTTAAAGTGTCTATAAAGCACTCAGGACGGCCCCGACCGAGACAGGGCCTTAGTGGGGTGCTCCCATAGCGGGCAACAATGAGAGGGGTGCCTTTAAATTCATTTTGAACCATATTTGAAATTTTGGGTTACCAGATGCACGTTTTCAATCACCAGTTGCACGGAGGATTAATAGCAATCTGCATCCATCGTGATTTCTTAAAGTGTCTAAAAAGCACTCAAGGACGGCCCTGACAGAGAGAGGGCCGTAGTGGGGCACTCCCCTAGCGGGCTATATCAATAGAATGACGGGTAAAAGTATTTAAAACCGTTTTATAATTTTTGGGTTACCAGATGCACGTTTTCAATCACCAGGTGCACGGAGGAAAATGAGCATTTGCATCCATAGTCATGTCTTAAACCGTCCATAAAGCACTCTTGGCCGGCCCCGGCAGAGAGAGAAAGAGATGGTGAAAAAAAAAAAAAATTCATCATCAGACCTTCCATAAATAATTCGGGCCGGCCCCCATTGCTAAAGGTCCGTAGTAGGGTGCGCCATAAGCGGACATGAATAGATGGAACACCGCTAACCGCATAGAGAACCGTGTTTTGGGTGACCAGGTGCACGTTTTCAATCACCAGTTGCACATTTTCAATCACCAGTTGCACGGAGGATTAATAGCAATCTGCATCCATCGCGATTTCTTAAAGTGTCTATAAAGCACTCAGGACGGCCCCGACCGAGACAGGGCCTTAGTGGGGTGCTCCCATAGCGGGCAACAATGAGAGGGGTGCCTTTAAATTCATTTTGAACCATATTTGAAATTTTGGGTTACCAGATGCACGTTTTCAATCACCAGTTGCACGGAGGATTAATAGCAATCTGCATCCATCGTGATTTCTTAAAGTGTCTAAAAAGCACTCAAGGACGGCCCTGACAGAGAGAGGGCCGTAGTGGGGCACTCCCCTAGCGGGCTATATCAATAGAATGACGGGTAAAAGTATTTAAAACCGTTTTATAATTTTTGGGTTACCAGATGCACGTTTTCAATCACCAGGTGCACGGAGGAAAATGAGCATTTGCATCCATAGTCATGTCTTAAACCGTCCATAAAGCACTCTTGGCCGGCCCCGGCAGAGAGAGAAAGAGATGGTGAAAAAAAAAAAAAATTCATCATCAGACCTTCCATAAATAATTCGGGCCGGCCCCCATTGCTAAAGGTCCGTAGTAGGGTGCGCCATAAGCGGACATGAATAGATGGAACACCGCTAACCGCATAGAGAACCGTGTTTTGGGTGACCAGGTGCACGTTTTCAATCACCAGTTGCACATTTTCAATCACCAGTTGCACGGAGGATTAATAGCAATCTGCATCCATCGCGATTTCTTAAAGTGTCTATAAAGCACTCAGGACGGCCCCGACCGAGACAGGGCCTTAGTGGGGTGCTCCCATAGCGGGCAACAATGAGAGGGGTGCCTTTAAATTCATTTTGAACCATATTTGAAATTTTGGGTTACCAGATGCACGTTTTCAATCACCAGTTGCACGGAGGATTAATAGCAATCTGCATCCATCGTGATTTCTTAAAGTGTCTAAAAAGCACTCAAGGACGGCCCTGACAGAGAGAGGGCCGTAGTGGGGCACTCCCCTAGCGGGCTATATCAATAGAATGACGGGTAAAAGTATTTAAAACCGTTTTATAATTTTTGGGTTACCAGATGCACGTTTTCAATCACCAGGTGCACGGAGGAAAATGAGCATTTGCATCCATAGTCATGTCTTAAACCGTCCATAAAGCACTCTTGGCCGGCCCCGGCAGAGAGAGAAAGAGATGGTGAAAAAAAAAAAAAATTCATCATCAGACCTTCCATAAATAATTCGGGCCGGCCCCCATTGCTAAAGGTCCGTAGTAGGGTGCGCCATAAGCGGACATGAATAGATGGAACACCGCTAACCGCATAGAGAACCGTGTTTTGGGTGACCAGGTGCACGTTTTCAATCACCAGTTGCACATTTTCAATCACCAGTTGCACGGAGGATTAATAGCAATCTGCATCCATCGCGATTTCTTAAAGTGTCTATAAAGCACTCAGGACGGGCCCCGACCGAGACAGGGCCTTAGTGGGGTGCTCCCATAGCGGGCAACAATGAGAGGGGTGCCTTTAAATTCATTTTGAACCATATTTGAAATTTTGGGTTACCAGATGCACGTTTTCAATCACCAGTTGCACGGAGGATTAATAGCAATCTGCATCCATCGTGATTTCTTAAAGTGTCTAAAAAGCACTCAAGGACGGCCCTGACAGAGAGAGGGCCGTAGTGGGGCACTCCCCTAGCGGGCTATATCAATAGAATGACGGGTAAAAGTATTTAAAACCGTTTTATAATTTTTGGGTTACCAGATGCACGTTTTCAATCACCAGGTGCACGGAGGAAAATGAGCATTTGCATCCATAGTCATGTCTTAAACCGTCCATAAAGCACTCTTGGCCGGCCCCGGCAGAGAGAGAAAGAGATGGTGAAAAAAAAAAAAAATTCATCATCAGACCTTCCATAAATAATTCGGGCCGGCCCCCATTGCTAAAGGTCCGTAGTAGGGTGCGCCATAAGCGGACATGAATAGATGGAACACCGCTAACCGCATAGAGAACCGTGTTTTGGGTGACCAGGTGCACGTTTTCAATCACCAGTTGCACATTTTCAATCACCAGTTGCACGGAGGATTAATAGCAATCTGCATCCATCGCGATTTCTTAAAGTGTCTATAAAGCACTCAGGACGGCCCCGACCGAGACAGGGCCTTAGTGGGGTGCTCCCATAGCGGGCAACAATGAGAGGGGTGCCTTTAAATTCATTTTGAACCATATTTGAAATTTTGGGTTACCAGATGCACGTTTTCAATCACCAGTTGCACGGAGGATTAATAGCAATCTGCATCCATCGTGATTTCTTAAAGTGTCTAAAAAGCACTCAAGGACGGCCCTGACAGAGAGAGGGCCGTAGTGGGGCACTCCCCTAGCGGGCTATATCAATAGAATGACGGGTAAAAGTATTTAAAACCGTTTTATAATTTTTGGGTTACCAGATGCACGTTTTCAATCACCAGGTGCACGGAGGAAAATGAGCATTTGCATCCATAGTCATGTCTTAAACCGTCCATAAAGCACTCTTGGCCGGCCCCGGCAGAGAGAGAAAGAGATGGTGAAAAAAAAAAAAATTCATCATCAGACCTTCCATAAATAATTCGGGCCGGCCCCCATTGCTAAAGGTCCGTAGTAGGGTGCGCCATAAGCGGACATGAATAGATGGAACACCGCTAACCGCATAGAGAACCGTGTTTTGGGTGACCAGGTGCACGTTTTCAATCACCAGTTGCACATTTTCAATCACCAGTTGCACGGAGGATTAATAGCAATCTGCATCCATCGCGATTTCTTAAAGTGTCTATAAAGCACTCAGGACGGCCCCGACCGAGACAGGGCCTTAGTGGGGTGCTCCCATAGCGGGCAACAATGAGAGGGGTGCCTTTAAATTCATTTTGAACCATATTTGAAATTTTGGGTTACCAGATGCACGTTTTCAATCACCAGTTGCACGGAGGATTAATAGCAATCTGCATCCATCGTGATTTCTTAAAGTGTCTAAAAAGCACTCAAGGACGGCCCTGACAGAGAGAGGGCCGTAGTGGGGCACTCCCCTAGCGGGCTATATCAATAGAATGACGGGTAAAAGTATTTAAAACCGTTTTATAATTTTTGGGTTACCAGATGCACGTTTTCAATCACCAGGTGCACGGAGGAAAATGAGCATTTGCATCCATAGTCATGTCTTAAACCGTCCATAAAGCACTCTTGGCCGGCCCCGGCAGAGAGAGAAAGAGATGGTGAAAAAAAAAAAAATTCATCATCAGACCTTCCATAAATAATTCGGGCCGGCCCCCATTGCTAAAGGTCCGTAGTAGGGTGCGCCATAAGCGGACATGAATAGATGGAACACCGCTAACCGCATAGAGAACCGTGTTTTGGGTGACCAGGTGCACGTTTTCAATCACCAGTTGCACATTTTCAATCACCAGTTGCACGGAGGATTAATAGCAATCTGCATCCATCGCGATTTCTTAAAGTGTCTATAAAGCACTCAGGACGGCCCCGACCGAGACAGGGCCTTAGTGGGGTGCTCCCATAGCGGGCAACAATGAGAGGGGTGCCTTTAAATTCATTTTGAACCATATTTGAAATTTTGGGTTACCAGATGCACGTTTTCAATCACCAGTTGCACGGAGGATTAATAGCAATCTGCATCCATCGTGATTTCTTAAAGTGTCTAAAAAGCACTCAAGGACGGCCCTGACAGAGAGAGGGCCGTAGTGGGGCACTCCCCTAGCGGGCTATATCAATAGAATGACGGGTAAAAGTATTTAAAACCGTTTTATAATTTTTGGGTTACCAGATGCACGTTTTCAATCACCAGGTGCACGGAGGAAAATGAGCATTTGCATCCATAGTCATGTCTTAAACCGTCCATAAAGCACTCTTGGCCGGCCCCGGCAGAGAGAGAAAGAGATGGTGAAAAAAAAAAAAATTCATCATCAGACCTTCCATAAATAATTCGGGCCGGCCCCCATTGCTAAAGGTCCGTAGTAGGGTGCGCCATAAGCGGACATGAATAGATGGAACACCGCTAACCGCATAGAGAACCGTGTTTTGGGTGACCAGGTGCACGTTTTCAATCACCAGTTGCACATTTTCAATCACCAGTTGCACGGAGGATTAATAGCAATCTGCATCCATCGCGATTTCTTAAAGTGTCTATAAAGCACTCAGGACGGCCCCGACCGAGACAGGGCCTTAGTGGGGTGCTCCCATAGCGGGCAACAATGAGAGGGGTGCCTTTAAATTCATTTTGAACCATATTTGAAATTTTGGGTTACCAGATGCACGTTTTCAATCACCAGTTGCACGGAGGATTAATAGCAATCTGCATCCATCGTGATTTCTTAAAGTGTCTAAAAAGCACTCAAGGACGGCCCTGACAGAGAGAGGGCCGTAGTGGGGCACTCCCCTAGCGGGCTATATCAATAGAATGACGGGTAAAAGTATTTAAAACCGTTTTATAATTTTTGGGTTACCAGATGCACGTTTTCAATCACCAGGTGCACGGAGGAAAATGAGCATTTGCATCCATAGTCATGTCTTAAACCGTCCATAAAGCACTCTTGGCCGGCCCCGGCAGAGAGAGAAAGAGATGGTGAAAAAAAAAAAAAATTCATCATCAGACCTTCCATAAATAATTCGGGCCGGCCCCCATTGCTAAAGGTCCGTAGTAGGGTGCGCCATAAGCGGACATGAATAGATGGAACACCGCTAACCGCATAGAGAACCGTGTTTTGGGTGACCAGGTGCACGTTTTCAATCACCAGTTGCACATTTTCAATCACCAGTTGCACGGAGGATTAATAGCAATCTGCATCCATCGCGATTTCTTAAAGTGTCTATAAAGCACTCAGGACGGCCCGACCGAGACAGGGCCTTAGTGGGGTGCTCCCATAGCGGGCAACAATGAGAGGGGTGCCTTTAAATTCATTTTGAACCATATTTGAAATTTTGGGTTACCAGATGCACGTTTTCAATCACCAGTTGCACGGAGGATTAATAGCAATCTGCATCCATCGTGATTTCTTAAAGTGTCTAAAAAGCACTCAAGGACGGCCCTGACAGAGAGAGGGCCGTAGTGGGGCACTCCCCTAGCGGGCTATATCAATAGAATGACGGGTAAAAGTATTTAAAACCGTTTTATAATTTTTGGGTTACCAGATGCACGTTTTCAATCACCAGGTGCACGGAGGAAAATGAGCATTTGCATCCATAGTCATGTCTTAAACCGTCCATAAAGCACTCTTGGCCGGCCCCGGCAGAGAGAGAAAGAGATGGTGAAAAAAAAAAAAATTCATCATCAGACCTTCCATAAATAATTCGGGCCGGCCCCCATTGCTAAAGGTCCGTAGTAGGGTGCGCCATAAGCGGACATGAATAGATGGAACACCGCTAACCGCATAGAGAACCGTGTTTTGGGTGACCAGGTGCACGTTTTCAATCACCAGTTGCACATTTTCAATCACCAGTTGCACGGAGGATTAATAGCAATCTGCATCCATCGCGATTTCTTAAAGTGTCTATAAAGCACTCAGGACGGCCCCGACCGAGACAGGGCCTTAGTGGGGTGCTCCCATAGCGGGCAACAATGAGAGGGGTGCCTTTAAATTCATTTTGAACCATATTTGAAATTTTGGGTTACCAGATGCACGTTTTCAATCACCAGTTGCACGGAGGATTAATAGCAATCTGCATCCATCGTGATTTCTTAAAGTGTCTAAAAAGCACTCAAGGACGGCCCTGACAGAGAGAGGGCCGTAGTGGGGCACTCCCCTAGCGGGCTATATCAATAGAATGACGGGTAAAAGTATTTAAAACCGTTTTATAATTTTTGGGTTACCAGATGCACGTTTTCAATCACCAGGTGCACGGAGGAAAATGAGCATTTGCATCCATAGTCATGTCTTAAACCGTCCATAAAGCACTCTTGGCCGGCCCCGGCAGAGAGAGAAAGAGATGGTGAAAAAAAAAAAAATTCATCATCAGACCTTCCATAAATAATTCGGGCCGGCCCCCATTGCTAAAGGTCCGTAGTAGGGTGCGCCATAAGCGGACATGAATAGATGGAACACCGCTAACCGCATAGAGAACCGTGTTTTGGGTGACCAGGTGCACGTTTTCAATCACCAGTTGCACATTTTCAATCACCAGTTGCACGGAGGATTAATAGCAATCTGCATCCATCGCGATTTCTTAAAGTGTCTATAAAGCACTCAGGACGGCCCCGACCGAGACAGGGCCTTAGTGGGGTGCTCCCATAGCGGGCAACAATGAGAGGGGTGCCTTTAAATTCATTTTGAACCATATTTGAAATTTTGGGTTACCAGATGCACGTTTTCAATCACCAGTTGCACGGAGGATTAATAGCAATCTGCATCCATCGTGATTTCTTAAAGTGTCTAAAAAGCACTCAAGGACGGCCCTGACAGAGAGAGGGCCGTAGTGGGGCACTCCCCTAGCGGGCTATATCAATAGAATGACGGGTAAAAGTATTTAAAACCGTTTTATAATTTTTGGGTTACCAGATGCACGTTTTCAATCACCAGGTGCACGGAGGAAAATGAGCATTTGCATCCATAGTCATGTCTTAAACCGTCCATAAAGCACTCTTGGCCGGCCCCGGCAGAGAGAGAAAGAGATGGTGAAAAAAAAAAAAATTCATCATCAGACCTTCCATAAATAATTCGGGCCGGCCCCCATTGCTAAAGGTCCGTAGTAGGGTGCGCCATAAGCGGACATGAATAGATGGAACACCGCTAACCGCATAGAGAACCGTGTTTTGGGTGACCAGGTGCACGTTTTCAATCACCAGTTGCACATTTTCAATCACCAGTTGCACGGAGGATTAATAGCAATCTGCATCCATCGCGATTTCTTAAAGTGTCTATAAAGCACTCAGGACGGCCCCGACCGAGACAGGGCCTTAGTGGGGTGCTCCCATAGCGGGCAACAATGAGAGGGGTGCCTTTAAATTCATTTTGAACCATATTTGAAATTTTGGGTTACCAGATGCACGTTTTCAATCACCAGTTGCACGGAGGATTAATAGCAATCTGCATCCATCGTGATTTCTTAAAGTGTCTAAAAAGCACTCAAGGACGGCCCTGACAGAGAGAGGGCCGTAGTGGGGCACTCCCCTAGCGGGCTATATCAATAGAATGACGGGTAAAAGTATTTAAAACCGTTTTATAATTTTTGGGTTACCAGATGCACGTTTTCAATCACCAGGTGCACGGAGGAAAATGAGCATTTGCATCCATAGTCATGTCTTAAACCGTCCATAAAGCACTCTTGGCCGGCCCCGGCAGAGAGAGAAAGAGATGGTGAAAAAAAAAAAAAATTCATCATCAGACCTTCCATAAATAATTCGGGCCGGCCCCCATTGCTAAAGGTCCGTAGTAGGGTGCGCCATAAGCGGACATGAATAGATGGAACACCGCTAACCGCATAGAGAACCGTGTTTTGGGTGACCAGGTGCACGTTTTCAATCACCAGTTGCACATTTTCAATCACCAGTTGCACGGAGGATTAATAGCAATCTGCATCCATCGCGATTTCTTAAAGTGTCTATAAAGCACTCAGGACGGCCCCGACCGAGACAGGGCCTTAGTGGGGTGCTCCCATAGCGGGCAACAATGAGAGGGGTGCCTTTAAATTCATTTTGAACCATATTTGAAATTTTGGGTTACCAGATGCACGTTTTCAATCACCAGTTGCACGGAGGATTAATAGCAATCTGCATCCATCGTGATTTCTTAAAGTGTCTAAAAAGCACTCAAGGACGGCCCTGACAGAGAGAGGGCCGTAGTGGGGCACTCCCCTAGCGGGCTATATCAATAGAATGACGGGTAAAAGTATTTAAAACCGTTTTATAATTTTTGGGTTACCAGATGCACGTTTTCAATCACCAGGTGCACGGAGGAAAATGAGCATTTGCATCCATAGTCATGTCTTAAACCGTCCATAAAGCACTCTTGGCCGGCCCCGGCAGAGAGAGAAAGAGATGGTGAAAAAAAAAAAAATTCATCATCAGACCTTCCATAAATAATTCGGGCCGGCCCCCATTGCTAAAGGTCCGTAGTAGGGTGCGCCATAAGCGGACATGAATAGATGGAACACCGCTAACCGCATAGAGAACCGTGTTTTGGGTGACCAGGTGCACGTTTTCAATCACCAGTTGCACATTTTCAATCACCAGTTGCACGGAGGATTAATAGCAATCTGCATCCATCGCGATTTCTTAAAGTGTCTATAAAGCACTCAGGACGGCCCCGACCGAGACAGGGCCTTAGTGGGGTGCTCCCATAGCGGGCAACAATGAGAGGGGTGCCTTTAAATTCATTTTGAACCATATTTGAAATTTTGGGTTACCAGATGCACGTTTTCAATCACCAGTTGCACGGAGGATTAATAGCAATCTGCATCCATCGTGATTTCTTAAAGTGTCTAAAAAGCACTCAAGGACGGCCCTGACAGAGAGAGGGCCGTAGTGGGGCACTCCCCTAGCGGGCTATATCAATAGAATGACGGGTAAAAGTATTTAAAACCGTTTTATAATTTTTGGGTTACCAGATGCACGTTTTCAATCACCAGGTGCACGGAGGAAAATGAGCATTTGCATCCATAGTCATGTCTTAAACCGTCCATAAAGCACTCTTGGCCGGCCCCGGCAGAGAGAGAAAGAGATGGTGAAAAAAAAAAAAATTCATCATCAGACCTTCCATAAATAATTCGGGCCGGCCCCCATTGCTAAAGGTCCGTAGTAGGGTGCGCCATAAGCGGACATGAATAGATGGAACACCGCTAACCGCATAGAGAACCGTGTTTTGGGTGACCAGGTGCACGTTTTCAATCACCAGTTGCACATTTTCAATCACCAGTTGCACGGAGGATTAATAGCAATCTGCATCCATCGCGATTTCTTAAAGTGTCTATAAAGCACTCAGGACGGCCCCGACCGAGACAGGGCCTTAGTGGGGTGCTCCCATAGCGGGCAACAATGAGAGGGGTGCCTTTAAATTCATTTTGAACCATATTTGAAATTTTGGGTTACCAGATGCACGTTTTCAATCACCAGTTGCACGGAGGATTAATAGCAATCTGCATCCATCGTGATTTCTTAAAGTGTCTAAAAAGCACTCAAGGACGGCCCTGACAGAGAGAGGGCCGTAGTGGGGCACTCCCCTAGCGGGCTATATCAATAGAATGACGGGTAAAAGTATTTAAAACCGTTTTATAATTTTTGGGTTACCAGATGCACGTTTTCAATCACCAGGTGCACGGAGGAAAATGAGCATTTGCATCCATAGTCATGTCTTAAACCGTCCATAAAGCACTCTTGGCCGGCCCCGGCAGAGAGAGAAAGAGATGGTGAAAAAAAAAAAAATTCATCATCAGACCTTCCATAAATAATTCGGGCCGGCCCCCATTGCTAAAGGTCCGTAGTAGGGTGCGCCATAAGCGGACATGAATAGATGGAACACCGCTAACCGCATAGAGAACCGTGTTTTGGGTGACCAGGTGCACGTTTTCAATCACCAGTTGCACATTTTCAATCACCAGTTGCACGGAGGATTAATAGCAATCTGCATCCATCGCGATTTCTTAAAGTGTCTATAAAGCACTCAGGACGGCCCCGACCGAGACAGGGCCTTAGTGGGGTGCTCCCATAGCGGGCAACAATGAGAGGGGTGCCTTTAAATTCATTTTGAACCATATTTGAAATTTTGGGTTACCAGATGCACGTTTTCAATCACCAGTTGCACGGAGGATTAATAGCAATCTGCATCCATCGTGATTTCTTAAAGTGTCTAAAAAGCACTCAAGGACGGCCCTGACAGAGAGAGGGCCGTAGTGGGGCACTCCCCTAGCGGGCTATATCAATAGAATGACGGGTAAAAGTATTTAAAACCGTTTTATAATTTTTGGGTTACCAGATGCACGTTTTCAATCACCAGGTGCACGGAGGAAAATGAGCATTTGCATCCATAGTCATGTCTTAAACCGTCCATAAAGCACTCTTGGCCGGCCCCGGCAGAGAGAGAAAGAGATGGTGAAAAAAAAAAAAAATTCATCATCAGACCTTCCATAAATAATTCGGGCCGGCCCCCATTGCTAAAGGTCCGTAGTAGGGTGCGCCATAAGCGGACATGAATAGATGGAACACCGCTAACCGCATAGAGAACCGTGTTTTGGGTGACCAGGTGCACGTTTTCAATCACCAGTTGCACATTTTCAATCACCAGTTGCACGGAGGATTAATAGCAATCTGCATCCATCGCGATTTCTTAAAGTGTCTATAAAGCACTCAGGACGGCCCCGACCGAGACAGGGCCTTAGTGGGGTGCTCCCATAGCGGGCAACAATGAGAGGGGTGCCTTTAAATTCATTTTGAACCATATTTGAAATTTTGGGTTACCAGATGCACGTTTTCAATCACCAGTTGCACGGAGGATTAATAGCAATCTGCATCCATCGTGATTTCTTAAAGTGTCTAAAAAGCACTCAAGGACGGCCCTGACAGAGAGAGGGCCGTAGTGGGGCACTCCCCTAGCGGGCTATATCAATAGAATGACGGGTAAAAGTATTTAAAACCGTTTTATAATTTTTGGGTTACCAGATGCACGTTTTCAATCACCAGGTGCACGGAGGAAAATGAGCATTTGCATCCATAGTCATGTCTTAAACCGTCCATAAAGCACTCTTGGCCGGCCCCGGCAGAGAGAGAAAGAGATGGTGAAAAAAAAAAAAATTCATCATCAGACCTTCCATAAATAATTCGGGCCGGCCCCCATTGCTAAAGGTCCGTAGTAGGGTGCGCCATAAGCGGACATGAATAGATGGAACACCGCTAACCGCATAGAGAACCGTGTTTTGGGTGACCAGGTGCACGTTTTCAATCACCAGTTGCACATTTTCAATCACCAGTTGCACGGAGGATTAATAGCAATCTGCATCCATCGCGATTTCTTAAAGTGTCTATAAAGCACTCAGGACGGCCCCGACCGAGACAGGGCCTTAGTGGGGTGCTCCCATAGCGGGCAACAATGAGAGGGGTGCCTTTAAATTCATTTTGAACCATATTTGAAATTTTGGGTTACCAGATGCACGTTTTCAATCACCAGTTGCACGGAGGATTAATAGCAATCTGCATCCATCGTGATTTCTTAAAGTGTCTAAAAAGCACTCAAGGACGGCCCTGACAGAGAGAGGGCCGTAGTGGGGCACTCCCCTAGCGGGCTATATCAATAGAATGACGGGTAAAAGTATTTAAAACCGTTTTATAATTTTTGGGTTACCAGATGCACGTTTTCAATCACCAGGTGCACGGAGGAAAATGAGCATTTGCATCCATAGTCATGTCTTAAACCGTCCATAAAGCACTCTTGGCCGGCCCCGGCAGAGAGAGAAAGAGATGGTGAAAAAAAAAAAAATTCATCATCAGACCTTCCATAAATAATTCGGGCCGGCCCCCATTGCTAAAGGTCCGTAGTAGGGTGCGCCATAAGCGGACATGAATAGATGGAACACCGCTAACCGCATAGAGAACCGTGTTTTGGGTGACCAGGTGCACGTTTTCAATCACCAGTTGCACATTTTCAATCACCAGTTGCACGGAGGATTAATAGCAATCTGCATCCATCGCGATTTCTTAAAGTGTCTATAAAGCACTCAGGACGGCCCCGACCGAGACAGGGCCTTAGTGGGGTGCTCCCATAGCGGGCAACAATGAGAGGGGTGCCTTTAAATTCATTTTGAACCATATTTGAAATTTTGGGTTACCAGATGCACGTTTTCAATCACCAGTTGCACGGAGGATTAATAGCAATCTGCATCCATCGTGATTTCTTAAAGTGTCTAAAAAGCACTCAAGGACGGCCCTGACAGAGAGAGGGCCGTAGTGGGGCACTCCCCTAGCGGGCTATATCAATAGAATGACGGGTAAAAGTATTTAAAACCGTTTTATAATTTTTGGGTTACCAGATGCACGTTTTCAATCACCAGGTGCACGGAGGAAAATGAGCATTTGCATCCATAGTCATGTCTTAAACCGTCCATAAAGCACTCTTGGCCGGCCCCGGCAGAGAGAGAAAGAGATGGTGAAAAAAAAAAAAATTCATCATCAGACCTTCCATAAATAATTCGGGCCGGCCCCCATTGCTAAAGGTCCGTAGTAGGGTGCGCCATAAGCGGACATGAATAGATGGAACACCGCTAACCGCATAGAGAACCGTGTTTTGGGTGACCAGGTGCACGTTTTCAATCACCAGTTGCACATTTTCAATCACCAGTTGCACGGAGGATTAATAGCAATCTGCATCCATCGCGATTTCTTAAAGTGTCTATAAAGCACTCAGGACGGCCCCGACCGAGACAGGGCCTTAGTGGGGTGCTCCCATAGCGGGCAACAATGAGAGGGGTGCCTTTAAATTCATTTTGAACCATATTTGAAATTTTGGGTTACCAGATGCACGTTTTCAATCACCAGTTGCACGGAGGATTAATAGCAATCTGCATCCATCGTGATTTCTTAAAGTGTCTAAAAAGCACTCAAGGACGGCCCTGACAGAGAGAGGGCCGTAGTGGGGCACTCCCCTAGCGGGCTATATCAATAGAATGACGGGTAAAAGTATTTAAAACCGTTTTATAATTTTTGGGTTACCAGATGCACGTTTTCAATCACCAGGTGCACGGAGGAAAATGAGCATTTGCATCCATAGTCATGTCTTAAACCGTCCATAAAGCACTCTTGGCCGGCCCCGGCAGAGAGAGAAAGAGATGGTGAAAAAAAAAAAAAATTCATCATCAGACCTTCCATAAATAATTCGGGCCGGCCCCCATTGCTAAAGGTCCGTAGTAGGGTGCGCCATAAGCGGACATGAATAGATGGAACACCGCTAACCGCATAGAGAACCGTGTTTTGGGTGACCAGGTGCACGTTTTCAATCACCAGTTGCACATTTTCAATCACCAGTTGCACGGAGGATTAATAGCAATCTGCATCCATCGCGATTTCTTAAAGTGTCTATAAAGCACTCAGGACGGCCCCGACCGAGACAGGGCCTTAGTGGGGTGCTCCCATAGCGGGCAACAATGAGAGGGGTGCCTTTAAATTCATTTTGAACCATATTTGAAATTTTGGGTTACCAGATGCACGTTTTCAATCACCAGTTGCACGGAGGATTAATAGCAATCTGCATCCATCGTGATTTCTTAAAGTGTCTAAAAAGCACTCAAGGACGGCCCTGACAGAGAGAGGGCCGTAGTGGGGCACTCCCCTAGCGGGCTATATCAATAGAATGACGGGTAAAAGTATTTAAAACCGTTTTATAATTTTTGGGTTACCAGATGCACGTTTTCAATCACCAGGTGCACGGAGGAAAATGAGCATTTGCATCCATAGTCATGTCTTAAACCGTCCATAAAGCACTCTTGGCCGGCCCCGGCAGAGAGAGAAAGAGATGGTGAAAAAAAAAAAAATTCATCATCAGACCTTCCATAAATAATTCGGGCCGGCCCCCATTGCTAAAGGTCCGTAGTAGGGTGCGCCATAAGCGGACATGAATAGATGGAACACCGCTAACCGCATAGAGAACCGTGTTTTGGGTGACCAGGTGCACGTTTTCAATCACCAGTTGCACATTTTCAATCACCAGTTGCACGGAGGATTAATAGCAATCTGCATCCATCGCGATTTCTTAAAGTGTCTATAAAGCACTCAGGACGGCCCCGACCGAGACAGGGCCTTAGTGGGGTGCTCCCATAGCGGGCAACAATGAGAGGGGTGCCTTTAAATTCATTTTGAACCATATTTGAAATTTTGGGTTACCAGATGCACGTTTTCAATCACCAGTTGCACGGAGGATTAATAGCAATCTGCATCCATCGTGATTTCTTAAAGTGTCTAAAAAGCACTCAAGGACGGCCCTGACAGAGAGAGGGCCGTAGTGGGGCACTCCCCTAGCGGGCTATATCAATAGAATGACGGGTAAAAGTATTTAAAACCGTTTTATAATTTTTGGGTTACCAGATGCACGTTTTCAATCACCAGGTGCACGGAGGAAAATGAGCATTTGCATCCATAGTCATGTCTTAAACCGTCCATAAAGCACTCTTGGCCGGCCCCGGCAGAGAGAGAAAGAGATGGTGAAAAAAAAAAAAAATTCATCATCAGACCTTCCATAAATAATTCGGGCCGGCCCCCATTGCTAAAGGTCCGTAGTAGGGTGCGCCATAAGCGGACATGAATAGATGGAACACCGCTAACCGCATAGAGAACCGTGTTTTGGGTGACCAGGTGCACGTTTTCAATCACCAGTTGCACATTTTCAATCACCAGTTGCACGGAGGATTAATAGCAATCTGCATCCATCGCGATTTCTTAAAGTGTCTATAAAGCACTCAGGACGGCCCCGACCGAGACAGGGCCTTAGTGGGGTGCTCCCATAGCGGGCAACAATGAGAGGGGTGCCTTTAAATTCATTTTGAACCATATTTGAAATTTTGGGTTACCAGATGCACGTTTTCAATCACCAGTTGCACGGAGGATTAATAGCAATCTGCATCCATCGTGATTTCTTAAAGTGTCTAAAAAGCACTCAAGGACGGCCCTGACAGAGAGAGGGCCGTAGTGGGGCACTCCCCTAGCGGGCTATATCAATAGAATGACGGGTAAAAGTATTTAAAACCGTTTTATAATTTTTGGGTTACCAGATGCACGTTTTCAATCACCAGGTGCACGGAGGAAAATGAGCATTTGCATCCATAGTCATGTCTTAAACCGTCCATAAAGCACTCTTGGCCGGCCCCGGCAGAGAGAGAAAGAGATGGTGAAAAAAAAAAAAATTCATCATCAGACCTTCCATAAATAATTCGGGCCGGCCCCCATTGCTAAAGGTCCGTAGTAGGGTGCGCCATAAGCGGACATGAATAGATGGAACACCGCTAACCGCATAGAGAACCGTGTTTTGGGTGACCAGGTGCACGTTTTCAATCACCAGTTGCACATTTTCAATCACCAGTTGCACGGAGGATTAATAGCAATCTGCATCCATCGCGATTTCTTAAAGTGTCTATAAAGCACTCAGGACGGCCCCGACCGAGACAGGGCCTTAGTGGGGTGCTCCCATAGCGGGCAACAATGAGAGGGGTGCCTTTAAATTCATTTTGAACCATATTTGAAATTTTGGGTTACCAGATGCACGTTTTCAATCACCAGTTGCACGGAGGATTAATAGCAATCTGCATCCATCGTGATTTCTTAAAGTGTCTAAAAAGCACTCAAGGACGGCCCTGACAGAGAGAGGGCCGTAGTGGGGCACTCCCCTAGCGGGCTATATCAATAGAATGACGGGTAAAAGTATTTAAAACCGTTTTATAATTTTTGGGTTACCAGATGCACGTTTTCAATCACCAGGTGCACGGAGGAAAATGAGCATTTGCATCCATAGTCATGTCTTAAACCGTCCATAAAGCACTCTTGGCCGGCCCCGGCAGAGAGAGAAAGAGATGGTGAAAAAAAAAAAAAATTCATCATCAGACCTTCCATAAATAATTCGGGCCGGCCCCCATTGCTAAAGGTCCGTAGTAGGGTGCGCCATAAGCGGACATGAATAGATGGAACACCGCTAACCGCATAGAGAACCGTGTTTTGGGTGACCAGGTGCACGTTTTCAATCACCAGTTGCACATTTTCAATCACCAGTTGCACGGAGGATTAATAGCAATCTGCATCCATCGCGATTTCTTAAAGTGTCTATAAAGCACTCAGGACGGCCCCGACCGAGACAGGGCCTTAGTGGGGTGCTCCCATAGCGGGCAACAATGAGAGGGGTGCCTTTAAATTCATTTTGAACCATATTTGAAATTTTGGGTTACCAGATGCACGTTTTCAATCACCAGTTGCACGGAGGATTAATAGCAATCTGCATCCATCGTGATTTCTTAAAGTGTCTAAAAAGCACTCAAGGACGGCCCTGACAGAGAGAGGGCCGTAGTGGGGCACTCCCCTAGCGGGCTATATCAATAGAATGACGGGTAAAAGTATTTAAAACCGTTTTATAATTTTTGGGTTACCAGATGCACGTTTTCAATCACCAGGTGCACGGAGGAAAATGAGCATTTGCATCCATAGTCATGTCTTAAACCGTCCATAAAGCACTCTTGGCCGGCCCCGGCAGAGAGAGAAAGAGATGGTGAAAAAAAAAAAAATTCATCATCAGACCTTCCATAAATAATTCGGGCCGGCCCCCATTGCTAAAGGTCCGTAGTAGGGTGCGCCATAAGCGGACATGAATAGATGGAACACCGCTAACCGCATAGAGAACCGTGTTTTGGGTGACCAGGTGCACGTTTTCAATCACCAGTTGCACGGAGAAAAAAAAAGTAATCATACCTTCCATAAATAATTCAGGCCGGCCCCCATTGAAAAAGGTCCGTAGTAGGGTGCATCATTATCGGACATGTATATCTGTAACACCGGCAAGCGCATTGAGAACCGCATTTTTGGGTTACCAGATGCACGTTTTCAATCACCAGGTGCACGGCTGTGAAAAGTGGGACTCTGTCATTTTTTCGACCAATTTCTGTAATTTTCAAAAAATGATTAAAAATACTTCCCGAAGGGCTAGAGGTCCCAAATTTCGTCTCATACCCTCTCTCGTGATGGGCAACAATTACATAATGTAAAAAAAAATTCGCATCCACAGGAACCTATGCATCCTGTGACATTCACTTTTTTCCCAAAACTTGAAACACGATTTCCTATTAAAATGTTTTATACAAAAACGTTTTTAATTGAATGTAAATGCTC
>NW_023494077.1:7500-27500 GCF_013265735.2 Oncorhynchus mykiss | reverse complement strand
GGCCTTTGGGTGACCAGGTGCACATGGTCCTTTTGGGTGACCAGGTGCACATGGTCCTTTGGGTGACCAGGTGCACGCCGGCCTTTGGGTGACCAGGTGCACACGGTTCTTTTGGGTGACCAGGTGCACATGGTCCTTTGGGTGACCAGGTGCACGCCGGCCTTTGGGTGACCAGGTGCACATGGTCCTTTTGGGTGACCAGGTGCACATGGTCCTTTGGGTGACCAGGTGCACGCCGGCCTTTGGGTGACCAGGTGCACACGGTTCTTTTGGGTGACCAGGTGCACATGGTCCTTTGGGTGACCAGGTGCACGCCGGCCTTTGGGTGACCAGGTGCACATGGTCCTTTTGGGTGACCAGGTGCACATGGTCCTTTGGGTGACCAGGTGCACGCCGGCCTTTGGGTGACCAGGTGCACATGGTCCTTTGGGTGACCAGGTGCACGCCGGCCTTTGGGTGACCAGGTGCACATGGTCCTTTGGGTGACCAGGTGCACGCCGGCCTTTGGGTGACCAGGTGCACATGGTCCTTTTGGGTGACCAGGTGCACATGGTCCTTTGGGTGACCAGGTGCACGCCGGCCTTTGGGTGACCAGGTGCACATGGTCCTTTGGGTGACCAGGTGCACGCCGGCCTTTGGGTGACCAGGTGCACATGGTCCTTTGGGTGACCAGGTGCACGCCGGCCTTTGGGTGACCAGGTGCACATGGTCCTTTTGGGTGACCAGGTGCACATGGTCCTTTGGGTGACCAGGTGCACGCCGGCCTTTGGGTGACCAGGTGCACATGGTCCTTTTGGGTGACCAGGTGCACGCCGGCCTTTGGGTGACCAGGTGCACATGGTCCTTTTGGGTGACCAGGTGCACATGGTCCTTTGGGTGACCAGGTGCACGCCGGCCTTTGGGTGACCAGGTGCACACGGTCCTTTTGGGTGACCAGGTGCACGCCGGCCTTTGGGTGACCAGGTGCACATGGTCCTTTTGGGTGACCAGGTGCACGCCGGCCTTTGGGTGACCAGGTGCACGCCGGTCCTTTTGGGTGACCAGGTGCACAAGTTCCATTTGGGTGACCAGGTGCACGCGGTTCATAACAGCGCGGTTATCTGCTTTAATGTCCGAGGAGGGGTGCTTAAGTGTGGGTGCCCTGGTTCACCTGGTATGCGAGGTTGTGGAGGTGGGGGGGGTCCCCTGCTGGTATCATCCCCGAAATAGAGGGGTGATACCCGGGTGGTGAGTAAGGGCCTACAAGCCTGGAGGTCAATAGCTCCAGGGGGTAAGCTCTACTGTCATGTCCGTAAATAGAGTGGTGTTACCCGGGTTTTGAACCATATTTTAATTTTTGGGTTACCAGATGCACACGGGTCTTTTGGAAAACAATCACAATCTGCATCCATCGTAATATCTTAAACTGTATATAAAGCACCTAAGGACGGGCCTGACCGAGAGAGGGCCGTAGTAGGGTACTCCCCTAGCGGGCTATATCAATAGAATGACCGGTAAAATGATTTAAAACAGTTTTATAATTTTTGGGTTACCAGATGCACACGGGTCTTTTGGAAAACAATCACAATCTGCATCCATCGTAATATATGAAACTGTATATAAAGCACTGAAGGACGGCCCCGACCGAGACAGGGCCTTAGTGGGGTGCTCCCATAGCGGGCTATATCAATAGAATGACCGGTAAAAGTATTTAAAACCGTTTTATAATTTTTGGGTTACCAGATGCACGTTTTCAATCACCAGTTGCACGGAGGATTAATAGCAATCTGCATCCATCGTGATTTCTTAAAGTGTGTAAAAAGCACCCAAGGACGGCCCTGACAGAGAGAGGGCCGTAGTGGGGCACTCCCCTAGCGGGCTATATCAATAGAATGACGGGTAAAAGTATTTAAAACCCTTTTATAATTTTTGGGTTACCAGATGCACGTTTTCAATCACCAGGTGCACGGAGGAAAATGAGCATTTGCATCCATAGTCATGTTTTAAACCGTCCATAAAGCACTCTTGGCCGGCCCCGGCAGAGAGAGAAAGAGATGGTGAAAAAAAAAAAAAATCATCATCAGACCTTCCATAAATAATTCGGGCCGGCCCCCATTGCTAAAGGTCCGTAGTAGGGTGCGCCATAAGCGGACATGAATAGATGGAACACCGCTAACCGCATAGAGAACCGTGTTTTGGGTGACCAGGTGCACGTTTTCAATCACCAGTTGCACATTTTCAATCACCAGTTGCACGGAGGATTAATAGCAATCTGCATCCATCGCGATTTCTTAAAGTGTCTATAAAGCACTCAGGACGGGCCCGACCGAGACAGGGCCTTAGTGGGGTGCTCCCATAGCGGGCAACAATGAGAGGGGTGCCTTTAAATTCATTTTGAACCATATTTGAAATTTTGGGTTACCAGATGCACGTTTTCAATCACCAGTTGCACGGAGGATTAATAGCAATCTGCATCCATCGTGATTTCTTAAAGTGTGTAAAAAGCACCCAAGGACGGCCCTGACAGAGAGAGGGCCGTAGTGGGGCACTCCCCTAGCGGGCTATATCAATAGAATGACGGGTAAAAGTATTTAAAACCCTTTTATAATTTTTGGGTTACCAGATGCACGTTTTCAATCACCAGGTGCACGGAGGAAAATGAGCATTTGCATCCATAGTCATGTTTTAAACCGTCCATAAAGCACTCTTGGCCGGCCCCGGCAGAGAGAGAAAGAGATGGTGAAAAAAAAAAAAAAATCATCATCAGACCTTCCATAAATAATTCGGGCCGGCCCCCATTGCTAAAGGTCCGTAGTAGGGTGCGCCATAAGCGGACATGAATAGATGGAACACCGCTAACCGCATAGAGAACCGTGTTTTGGGTGACCAGGTGCACGTTTTCAATCACCAGTTGCACATTTTCAATCACCAGTTGCACGGAGGATTAATAGCAATCTGCATCCATCGCGATTTCTTAAAGTGTCTATAAAGCACTCAGGACGGGCCCGACCGAGACAGGGCCTTAGTGGGGTGCTCCCATAGCGGGCAACAATGAGAGGGGTGCCTTTAAATTCATTTTGAACCATATTTGAAATTTTGGGTTACCAGATGCACGTTTTCAATCACCAGTTGCACGGAGGATTAATAGCAATCTGCATCCATCGTGATTTCTTAAAGTGTGTAAAAAGCACCCAAGGACGGCCCTGACAGAGAGAGGGCCGTAGTGGGGCACTCCCCTAGCGGGCTATATCAATAGAATGACGGGTAAAAGTATTTAAAACCCTTTTATAATTTTTGGGTTACCAGATGCACGTTTTCAATCACCAGGTGCACGGAGGAAAATGAGCATTTGCATCCATAGTCATGTTTTAAACCGTCCATAAAGCACTCTTGGCCGGCCCCGGCAGAGAGAGAAAGAGATGGTGAAAAAAAAAAAAAAATCATCATCAGACCTTCCATAAATAATTCGGGCCGGCCCCCATTGCTAAAGGTCCGTAGTAGGGTGCGCCATAAGCGGACATGAATAGATGGAACACCGCTAACCGCATAGAGAACCGTGTTTTGGGTGACCAGGTGCACGTTTTCAATCACCAGTTGCACATTTTCAATCACCAGTTGCACGGAGGATTAATAGCAATCTGCATCCATCGCGATTTCTTAAAGTGTCTATAAAGCACTCAGGACGGGCCCGACCGAGACAGGGCCTTAGTGGGGTGCTCCCATAGCGGGCAACAATGAGAGGGGTGCCTTTAAATTCATTTTGAACCATATTTGAAATTTTGGGTTACCAGATGCACGTTTTCAATCACCAGTTGCACGGAGGATTAATAGCAATCTGCATCCATCGTGATTTCTTAAAGTGTGTAAAAAGCACCCAAGGACGGCCCTGACAGAGAGAGGGCCGTAGTGGGGCACTCCCCTAGCGGGCTATATCAATAGAATGACGGGTAAAAGTATTTAAAACCCTTTTATAATTTTTGGGTTACCAGATGCACGTTTTCAATCACCAGGTGCACGGAGGAAAATGAGCATTTGCATCCATAGTCATGTTTTAAACCGTCCATAAAGCACTCTTGGCCGGCCCCGGCAGAGAGAGAAAGAGATGGTGAAAAAAAAAAAAAAATCATCATCAGACCTTCCATAAATAATTCGGGCCGGCCCCCATTGCTAAAGGTCCGTAGTAGGGTGCGCCATAAGCGGACATGAATAGATGGAACACCGCTAACCGCATAGAGAACCGTGTTTTGGGTGACCAGGTGCACGTTTTCAATCACCAGTTGCACATTTTCAATCACCAGTTGCACGGAGGATTAATAGCAATCTGCATCCATCGCGATTTCTTAAAGTGTCTATAAAGCACTCAGGACGGGCCCGACCGAGACAGGGCCTTAGTGGGGTGCTCCCATAGCGGGCAACAATGAGAGGGGTGCCTTTAAATTCATTTTGAACCATATTTGAAATTTTGGGTTACCAGATGCACGTTTTCAATCACCAGTTGCACGGAGGATTAATAGCAATCTGCATCCATCGTGATTTCTTAAAGTGTGTAAAAAGCACCCAAGGACGGCCCTGACAGAGAGAGGGCCGTAGTGGGGCACTCCCCTAGCGGGCTATATCAATAGAATGACGGGTAAAAGTATTTAAAACCCTTTTATAATTTTTGGGTTACCAGATGCACGTTTTCAATCACCAGGTGCACGGAGGAAAATGAGCATTTGCATCCATAGTCATGTTTTAAACCGTCCATAAAGCACTCTTGGCCGGCCCCGGCAGAGAGAGAAAGAGATGGTGAAAAAAAAAAAAAAATCATCATCAGACCTTCCATAAATAATTCGGGCCGGCCCCCATTGCTAAAGGTCCGTAGTAGGGTGCGCCATAAGCGGACATGAATAGATGGAACACCGCTAACCGCATAGAGAACCGTGTTTTGGGTGACCAGGTGCACGTTTTCAATCACCAGTTGCACATTTTCAATCACCAGTTGCACGGAGGATTAATAGCAATCTGCATCCATCGCGATTTCTTAAAGTGTCTATAAAGCACTCAGGACGGGCCCGACCGAGACAGGGCCTTAGTGGGGTGCTCCCATAGCGGGCAACAATGAGAGGGGTGCCTTTAAATTCATTTTGAACCATATTTGAAATTTTGGGTTACCAGATGCACGTTTTCAATCACCAGTTGCACGGAGGATTAATAGCAATCTGCATCCATCGTGATTTCTTAAAGTGTGTAAAAAGCACCCAAGGACGGCCCTGACAGAGAGAGGGCCGTAGTGGGGCACTCCCCTAGCGGGCTATATCAATAGAATGACGGGTAAAAGTATTTAAAACCCTTTTATAATTTTTGGGTTACCAGATGCACGTTTTCAATCACCAGGTGCACGGAGGAAAATGAGCATTTGCATCCATAGTCATGTTTTAAACCGTCCATAAAGCACTCTTGGCCGGCCCCGGCAGAGAGAGAAAGAGATGGTGAAAAAAAAAAAAAATCATCATCAGACCTTCCATAAATAATTCGGGCCGGCCCCCATTGCTAAAGGTCCGTAGTAGGGTGCGCCATAAGCGGACATGAATAGATGGAACACCGCTAACCGCATAGAGAACCGTGTTTTGGGTGACCAGGTGCACGTTTTCAATCACCAGTTGCACATTTTCAATCACCAGTTGCACGGAGGATTAATAGCAATCTGCATCCATCGCGATTTCTTAAAGTGTCTATAAAGCACTCAGGACGGGCCCGACCGAGACAGGGCCTTAGTGGGGTGCTCCCATAGCGGGCAACAATGAGAGGGGTGCCTTTAAATTCATTTTGAACCATATTTGAAATTTTGGGTTACCAGATGCACGTTTTCAATCACCAGTTGCACGGAGGATTAATAGCAATCTGCATCCATCGTGATTTCTTAAAGTGTGTAAAAAGCACCCAAGGACGGCCCTGACAGAGAGAGGGCCGTAGTGGGGCACTCCCCTAGCGGGCTATATCAATAGAATGACGGGTAAAAGTATTTAAAACCCTTTTATAATTTTTGGGTTACCAGATGCACGTTTTCAATCACCAGGTGCACGGAGGAAAATGAGCATTTGCATCCATAGTCATGTTTTAAACCGTCCATAAAGCACTCTTGGCCGGCCCCGGCAGAGAGAGAAAGAGATGGTGAAAAAAAAAAAAAAATCATCATCAGACCTTCCATAAATAATTCGGGCCGGCCCCCATTGCTAAAGGTCCGTAGTAGGGTGCGCCATAAGCGGACATGAATAGATGGAACACCGCTAACCGCATAGAGAACCGTGTTTTGGGTGACCAGGTGCACGTTTTCAATCACCAGTTGCACATTTTCAATCACCAGTTGCACGGAGGATTAATAGCAATCTGCATCCATCGCGATTTCTTAAAGTGTCTATAAAGCACTCAGGACGGGCCCGACCGAGACAGGGCCTTAGTGGGGTGCTCCCATAGCGGGCAACAATGAGAGGGGTGCCTTTAAATTCATTTTGAACCATATTTGAAATTTTGGGTTACCAGATGCACGTTTTCAATCACCAGTTGCACGGAGGATTAATAGCAATCTGCATCCATCGTGATTTCTTAAAGTGTGTAAAAAGCACCCAAGGACGGCCCTGACAGAGAGAGGGCCGTAGTGGGGCACTCCCCTAGCGGGCTATATCAATAGAATGACGGGTAAAAGTATTTAAAACCCTTTTATAATTTTTGGGTTACCAGATGCACGTTTTCAATCACCAGGTGCACGGAGGAAAATGAGCATTTGCATCCATAGTCATGTTTTAAACCGTCCATAAAGCACTCTTGGCCGGCCCCGGCAGAGAGAGAAAGAGATGGTGAAAAAAAAAAAAAAATCATCATCAGACCTTCCATAAATAATTCGGGCCGGCCCCCATTGCTAAAGGTCCGTAGTAGGGTGCGCCATAAGCGGACATGAATAGATGGAACACCGCTAACCGCATAGAGAACCGTGTTTTGGGTGACCAGGTGCACGTTTTCAATCACCAGTTGCACATTTTCAATCACCAGTTGCACGGAGGATTAATAGCAATCTGCATCCATCGCGATTTCTTAAAGTGTCTATAAAGCACTCAGGACGGGCCCGACCGAGACAGGGCCTTAGTGGGGTGCTCCCATAGCGGGCAACAATGAGAGGGGTGCCTTTAAATTCATTTTGAACCATATTTGAAATTTTGGGTTACCAGATGCACGTTTTCAATCACCAGTTGCACGGAGGATTAATAGCAATCTGCATCCATCGTGATTTCTTAAAGTGTGTAAAAAGCACCCAAGGACGGCCCTGACAGAGAGAGGGCCGTAGTGGGGCACTCCCCTAGCGGGCTATATCAATAGAATGACGGGTAAAAGTATTTAAAACCCTTTTATAATTTTTGGGTTACCAGATGCACGTTTTCAATCACCAGGTGCACGGAGGAAAATGAGCATTTGCATCCATAGTCATGTTTTAAACCGTCCATAAAGCACTCTTGGCCGGCCCCGGCAGAGAGAGAAAGAGATGGTGAAAAAAAAAAAAAAATCATCATCAGACCTTCCATAAATAATTCGGGCCGGCCCCCATTGCTAAAGGTCCGTAGTAGGGTGCGCCATAAGCGGACATGAATAGATGGAACACCGCTAACCGCATAGAGAACCGTGTTTTGGGTGACCAGGTGCACGTTTTCAATCACCAGTTGCACATTTTCAATCACCAGTTGCACGGAGGATTAATAGCAATCTGCATCCATCGCGATTTCTTAAAGTGTCTATAAAGCACTCAGGACGGGCCCGACCGAGACAGGGCCTTAGTGGGGTGCTCCCATAGCGGGCAACAATGAGAGGGGTGCCTTTAAATTCATTTTGAACCATATTTGAAATTTTGGGTTACCAGATGCACGTTTTCAATCACCAGTTGCACGGAGGATTAATAGCAATCTGCATCCATCGTGATTTCTTAAAGTGTGTAAAAAGCACCCAAGGACGGCCCTGACAGAGAGAGGGCCGTAGTGGGGCACTCCCCTAGCGGGCTATATCAATAGAATGACGGGTAAAAGTATTTAAAACCCTTTTATAATTTTTGGGTTACCAGATGCACGTTTTCAATCACCAGGTGCACGGAGGAAAATGAGCATTTGCATCCATAGTCATGTTTTAAACCGTCCATAAAGCACTCTTGGCCGGCCCCGGCAGAGAGAGAAAGAGATGGTGAAAAAAAAAAAAAAATCATCATCAGACCTTCCATAAATAATTCGGGCCGGCCCCCATTGCTAAAGGTCCGTAGTAGGGTGCGCCATAAGCGGACATGAATAGATGGAACACCGCTAACCGCATAGAGAACCGTGTTTTGGGTGACCAGGTGCACGTTTTCAATCACCAGTTGCACATTTTCAATCACCAGTTGCACGGAGGATTAATAGCAATCTGCATCCATCGCGATTTCTTAAAGTGTCTATAAAGCACTCAGGACGGGCCCGACCGAGACAGGGCCTTAGTGGGGTGCTCCCATAGCGGGCAACAATGAGAGGGGTGCCTTTAAATTCATTTTGAACCATATTTGAAATTTTGGGTTACCAGATGCACGTTTTCAATCACCAGTTGCACGGAGGATTAATAGCAATCTGCATCCATCGTGATTTCTTAAAGTGTGTAAAAAGCACCCAAGGACGGCCCTGACAGAGAGAGGGCCGTAGTGGGGCACTCCCCTAGCGGGCTATATCAATAGAATGACGGGTAAAAGTATTTAAAACCCTTTTATAATTTTTGGGTTACCAGATGCACGTTTTCAATCACCAGGTGCACGGAGGAAAATGAGCATTTGCATCCATAGTCATGTTTTAAACCGTCCATAAAGCACTCTTGGCCGGCCCCGGCAGAGAGAGAAAGAGATGGTGAAAAAAAAAAAAAAATCATCATCAGACCTTCCATAAATAATTCGGGCCGGCCCCCATTGCTAAAGGTCCGTAGTAGGGTGCGCCATAAGCGGACATGAATAGATGGAACACCGCTAACCGCATAGAGAACCGTGTTTTGGGTGACCAGGTGCACGTTTTCAATCACCAGTTGCACATTTTCAATCACCAGTTGCACGGAGGATTAATAGCAATCTGCATCCATCGCGATTTCTTAAAGTGTCTATAAAGCACTCAGGACGGGCCCGACCGAGACAGGGCCTTAGTGGGGTGCTCCCATAGCGGGCAACAATGAGAGGGGTGCCTTTAAATTCATTTTGAACCATATTTGAAATTTTGGGTTACCAGATGCACGTTTTCAATCACCAGTTGCACGGAGGATTAATAGCAATCTGCATCCATCGTGATTTCTTAAAGTGTGTAAAAAGCACCCAAGGACGGCCCTGACAGAGAGAGGGCCGTAGTGGGGCACTCCCCTAGCGGGCTATATCAATAGAATGACGGGTAAAAGTATTTAAAACCCTTTTATAATTTTTGGGTTACCAGATGCACGTTTTCAATCACCAGGTGCACGGAGGAAAATGAGCATTTGCATCCATAGTCATGTTTTAAACCGTCCATAAAGCACTCTTGGCCGGCCCCGGCAGAGAGAGAAAGAGATGGTGAAAAAAAAAAAAAAATCATCATCAGACCTTCCATAAATAATTCGGGCCGGCCCCCATTGCTAAAGGTCCGTAGTAGGGTGCGCCATAAGCGGACATGAATAGATGGAACACCGCTAACCGCATAGAGAACCGTGTTTTGGGTGACCAGGTGCACGTTTTCAATCACCAGTTGCACATTTTCAATCACCAGTTGCACGGAGGATTAATAGCAATCTGCATCCATCGCGATTTCTTAAAGTGTCTATAAAGCACTCAGGACGGGCCCGACCGAGACAGGGCCTTAGTGGGGTGCTCCCATAGCGGGCAACAATGAGAGGGGTGCCTTTAAATTCATTTTGAACCATATTTGAAATTTTGGGTTACCAGATGCACGTTTTCAATCACCAGTTGCACGGAGGATTAATAGCAATCTGCATCCATCGTGATTTCTTAAAGTGTGTAAAAAGCACCCAAGGACGGCCCTGACAGAGAGAGGGCCGTAGTGGGGCACTCCCCTAGCGGGCTATATCAATAGAATGACGGGTAAAAGTATTTAAAACCCTTTTATAATTTTTGGGTTACCAGATGCACGTTTTCAATCACCAGGTGCACGGAGGAAAATGAGCATTTGCATCCATAGTCATGTTTTAAACCGTCCATAAAGCACTCTTGGCCGGCCCCGGCAGAGAGAGAAAGAGATGGTGAAAAAAAAAAAAATCATCATCAGACCTTCCATAAATAATTCGGGCCGGCCCCCATTGCTAAAGGTCCGTAGTAGGGTGCGCCATAAGCGGACATGAATAGATGGAACACCGCTAACCGCATAGAGAACCGTGTTTTGGGTGACCAGGTGCACGTTTTCAATCACCAGTTGCACATTTTCAATCACCAGTTGCACGGAGGATTAATAGCAATCTGCATCCATCGCGATTTCTTAAAGTGTCTATAAAGCACTCAGGACGGGCCCGACCGAGACAGGGCCTTAGTGGGGTGCTCCCATAGCGGGCAACAATGAGAGGGGTGCCTTTAAATTCATTTTGAACCATATTTGAAATTTTGGGTTACCAGATGCACGTTTTCAATCACCAGTTGCACGGAGGATTAATAGCAATCTGCATCCATCGTGATTTCTTAAAGTGTGTAAAAAGCACCCAAGGACGGCCCTGACAGAGAGAGGGCCGTAGTGGGGCACTCCCCTAGCGGGCTATATCAATAGAATGACGGGTAAAAGTATTTAAAACCCTTTTATAATTTTTGGGTTACCAGATGCACGTTTTCAATCACCAGGTGCACGGAGGAAAATGAGCATTTGCATCCATAGTCATGTTTTAAACCGTCCATAAAGCACTCTTGGCCGGCCCCGGCAGAGAGAGAAAGAGATGGTGAAAAAAAAAAAAATCATCATCAGACCTTCCATAAATAATTCGGGCCGGCCCCCATTGCTAAAGGTCCGTAGTAGGGTGCGCCATAAGCGGACATGAATAGATGGAACACCGCTAACCGCATAGAGAACCGTGTTTTGGGTGACCAGGTGCACGTTTTCAATCACCAGTTGCACATTTTCAATCACCAGTTGCACGGAGGATTAATAGCAATCTGCATCCATCGCGATTTCTTAAAGTGTCTATAAAGCACTCAGGACGGGCCCGACCGAGACAGGGCCTTAGTGGGGTGCTCCCATAGCGGGCAACAATGAGAGGGGTGCCTTTAAATTCATTTTGAACCATATTTGAAATTTTGGGTTACCAGATGCACGTTTTCAATCACCAGTTGCACGGAGGATTAATAGCAATCTGCATCCATCGTGATTTCTTAAAGTGTGTAAAAAGCACCCAAGGACGGCCCTGACAGAGAGAGGGCCGTAGTGGGGCACTCCCCTAGCGGGCTATATCAATAGAATGACGGGTAAAAGTATTTAAAACCCTTTTATAATTTTTGGGTTACCAGATGCACGTTTTCAATCACCAGGTGCACGGAGGAAAATGAGCATTTGCATCCATAGTCATGTTTTAAACCGTCCATAAAGCACTCTTGGCCGGCCCCGGCAGAGAGAGAAAGAGATGGTGAAAAAAAAAAAAAATCATCATCAGACCTTCCATAAATAATTCGGGCCGGCCCCCATTGCTAAAGGTCCGTAGTAGGGTGCGCCATAAGCGGACATGAATAGATGGAACACCGCTAACCGCATAGAGAACCGTGTTTTGGGTGACCAGGTGCACGTTTTCAATCACCAGTTGCACATTTTCAATCACCAGTTGCACGGAGGATTAATAGCAATCTGCATCCATCGCGATTTCTTAAAGTGTCTATAAAGCACTCAGGACGGGCCCGACCGAGACAGGGCCTTAGTGGGGTGCTCCCATAGCGGGCAACAATGAGAGGGGTGCCTTTAAATTCATTTTGAACCATATTTGAAATTTTGGGTTACCAGATGCACGTTTTCAATCACCAGTTGCACGGAGGATTAATAGCAATCTGCATCCATCGTGATTTCTTAAAGTGTGTAAAAAGCACCCAAGGACGGCCCTGACAGAGAGAGGGCCGTAGTGGGGCACTCCCCTAGCGGGCTATATCAATAGAATGACGGGTAAAAGTATTTAAAACCCTTTTATAATTTTTGGGTTACCAGATGCACGTTTTCAATCACCAGGTGCACGGAGGAAAATGAGCATTTGCATCCATAGTCATGTTTTAAACCGTCCATAAAGCACTCTTGGCCGGCCCCGGCAGAGAGAGAAAGAGATGGTGAAAAAAAAAAAAAATCATCATCAGACCTTCCATAAATAATTCGGGCCGGCCCCCATTGCTAAAGGTCCGTAGTAGGGTGCGCCATAAGCGGACATGAATAGATGGAACACCGCTAACCGCATAGAGAACCGTGTTTTGGGTGACCAGGTGCACGTTTTCAATCACCAGTTGCACATTTTCAATCACCAGTTGCACGGAGGATTAATAGCAATCTGCATCCATCGCGATTTCTTAAAGTGTCTATAAAGCACTCAGGACGGGCCCGACCGAGACAGGGCCTTAGTGGGGTGCTCCCATAGCGGGCAACAATGAGAGGGGTGCCTTTAAATTCATTTTGAACCATATTTGAAATTTTGGGTTACCAGATGCACGTTTTCAATCACCAGTTGCACGGAGGATTAATAGCAATCTGCATCCATCGTGATTTCTTAAAGTGTGTAAAAAGCACCCAAGGACGGCCCTGACAGAGAGAGGGCCGTAGTGGGGCACTCCCCTAGCGGGCTATATCAATAGAATGACGGGTAAAAGTATTTAAAACCCTTTTATAATTTTTGGGTTACCAGATGCACGTTTTCAATCACCAGGTGCACGGAGGAAAATGAGCATTTGCATCCATAGTCATGTTTTAAACCGTCCATAAAGCACTCTTGGCCGGCCCCGGCAGAGAGAGAAAGAGATGGTGAAAAAAAAAAAAATCATCATCAGACCTTCCATAAATAATTCGGGCCGGCCCCCATTGCTAAAGGTCCGTAGTAGGGTGCGCCATAAGCGGACATGAATAGATGGAACACCGCTAACCGCATAGAGAACCGTGTTTTGGGTGACCAGGTGCACGTTTTCAATCACCAGTTGCACATTTTCAATCACCAGTTGCACGGAGGATTAATAGCAATCTGCATCCATCGCGATTTCTTAAAGTGTCTATAAAGCACTCAGGACGGGCCCGACCGAGACAGGGCCTTAGTGGGGTGCTCCCATAGCGGGCAACAATGAGAGGGGTGCCTTTAAATTCATTTTGAACCATATTTGAAATTTTGGGTTACCAGATGCACGTTTTCAATCACCAGTTGCACGGAGGATTAATAGCAATCTGCATCCATCGTGATTTCTTAAAGTGTGTAAAAAGCACCCAAGGACGGCCCTGACAGAGAGAGGGCCGTAGTGGGGCACTCCCCTAGCGGGCTATATCAATAGAATGACGGGTAAAAGTATTTAAAACCCTTTTATAATTTTTGGGTTACCAGATGCACGTTTTCAATCACCAGGTGCACGGAGGAAAATGAGCATTTGCATCCATAGTCATGTTTTAAACCGTCCATAAAGCACTCTTGGCCGGCCCCGGCAGAGAGAGAAAGAGATGGTGAAAAAAAAAAAAATCATCATCAGACCTTCCATAAATAATTCGGGCCGGCCCCCATTGCTAAAGGTCCGTAGTAGGGTGCGCCATAAGCGGACATGAATAGATGGAACACCGCTAACCGCATAGAGAACCGTGTTTTGGGTGACCAGGTGCACGTTTTCAATCACCAGTTGCACATTTTCAATCACCAGTTGCACGGAGGATTAATAGCAATCTGCATCCATCGCGATTTCTTAAAGTGTCTATAAAGCACTCAGGACGGGCCCGACCGAGACAGGGCCTTAGTGGGGTGCTCCCATAGCGGGCAACAATGAGAGGGGTGCCTTTAAATTCATTTTGAACCATATTTGAAATTTTGGGTTACCAGATGCACGTTTTCAATCACCAGTTGCACGGAGGATTAATAGCAATCTGCATCCATCGTGATTTCTTAAAGTGTGTAAAAAGCACCCAAGGACGGCCCTGACAGAGAGAGGGCCGTAGTGGGGCACTCCCCTAGCGGGCTATATCAATAGAATGACGGGTAAAAGTATTTAAAACCCTTTTATAATTTTTGGGTTACCAGATGCACGTTTTCAATCACCAGGTGCACGGAGGAAAATGAGCATTTGCATCCATAGTCATGTTTTAAACCGTCCATAAAGCACTCTTGGCCGGCCCCGGCAGAGAGAGAAAGAGATGGTGAAAAAAAAAAAAAATCATCATCAGACCTTCCATAAATAATTCGGGCCGGCCCCCATTGCTAAAGGTCCGTAGTAGGGTGCGCCATAAGCGGACATGAATAGATGGAACACCGCTAACCGCATAGAGAACCGTGTTTTGGGTGACCAGGTGCACGTTTTCAATCACCAGTTGCACATTTTCAATCACCAGTTGCACGGAGGATTAATAGCAATCTGCATCCATCGCGATTTCTTAAAGTGTCTATAAAGCACTCAGGACGGGCCCGACCGAGACAGGGCCTTAGTGGGGTGCTCCCATAGCGGGCAACAATGAGAGGGGTGCCTTTAAATTCATTTTGAACCATATTTGAAATTTTGGGTTACCAGATGCACGTTTTCAATCACCAGTTGCACGGAGGATTAATAGCAATCTGCATCCATCGTGATTTCTTAAAGTGTGTAAAAAGCACCCAAGGACGGCCCTGACAGAGAGAGGGCCGTAGTGGGGCACTCCCCTAGCGGGCTATATCAATAGAATGACGGGTAAAAGTATTTAAAACCCTTTTATAATTTTTGGGTTACCAGATGCACGTTTTCAATCACCAGGTGCACGGAGGAAAATGAGCATTTGCATCCATAGTCATGTTTTAAACCGTCCATAAAGCACTCTTGGCCGGCCCGGCAGAGAGAGAAAGAGATGGTGAAAAAAAAAAAAAATCATCATCAGACCTTCCATAAATAATTCGGGCCGGCCCCCATTGCTAAAGGTCCGTAGTAGGGTGCGCCATAAGCGGACATGAATAGATGGAACACCGCTAACCGCATAGAGAACCGTGTTTTGGGTGACCAGGTGCACGTTTTCAATCACCAGTTGCACATTTTCAATCACCAGTTGCACGGAGGATTAATAGCAATCTGCATCCATCGCGATTTCTTAAAGTGTCTATAAAGCACTCAGGACGGGCCCGACCGAGACAGGGCCTTAGTGGGGTGCTCCCATAGCGGGCAACAATGAGAGGGGTGCCTTTAAATTCATTTTGAACCATATTTGAAATTTTGGGTTACCAGATGCACGTTTTCAATCACCAGTTGCACGGAGGATTAATAGCAATCTGCATCCATCGTGATTTCTTAAAGTGTGTAAAAAGCACCCAAGGACGGCCCTGACAGAGAGAGGGCCGTAGTGGGGCACTCCCCTAGCGGGCTATATCAATAGAATGACGGGTAAAAGTATTTAAAACCCTTTTATAATTTTTGGGTTACCAGATGCACGTTTTCAATCACCAGGTGCACGGAGGAAAATGAGCATTTGCATCCATAGTCATGTTTAAACCGTCCATAAAGCACTCTTGGCCGGCCCCGGCAGAGAGAGAAAGAGATGGTGAAAAAAAAAAAAATCATCATCAGACCTTCCATAAATAATTCGGGCCGGCCCCCATTGCTAAAGGTCCGTAGTAGGGTGCGCCATAAGCGGACATGAATAGATGGAACACCGCTAACCGCATAGAGAACCGTGTTTTGGGTGACCAGGTGCACGTTTTCAATCACCAGTTGCACATTTTCAATCACCAGTTGCACGGAGGATTAATAGCAATCTGCATCCATCGCGATTTCTTAAAGTGTCTATAAAGCACTCAGGACGGGCCCGACCGAGACAGGGCCTTAGTGGGGTGCTCCCATAGCGGGCAACAATGAGAGGGGTGCCTTTAAATTCATTTTGAACCATATTTGAAATTTTGGGTTACCAGATGCACGTTTTCAATCACCAGTTGCACGGAGGATTAATAGCAATCTGCATCCATCGTGATTTCTTAAAGTGTGTAAAAAGCACCCAAGGACGGCCCTGACAGAGAGAGGGCCGTAGTGGGGCACTCCCCTAGCGGGCTATATCAATAGAATGACGGGTAAAAGTATTTAAAACCCTTTTATAATTTTTGGGTTACCAGATGCACGTTTTCAATCACCAGGTGCACGGAGGAAAATGAGCATTTGCATCCATAGTCATGTTTTAAACCGTCCATAAAGCACTCTTGGCCGGCCCCGGCAGAGAGAGAAAGAGATGGTGAAAAAAAAAAAAATCATCATCAGACCTTCCATAAATAATTCGGGCCGGCCCCCATTGCTAAAGGTCCGTAGTAGGGTGCGCCATAAGCGGACATGAATAGATGGAACACCGCTAACCGCATAGAGAACCGTGTTTTGGGTGACCAGGTGCACGTTTTCAATCACCAGTTGCACATTTTCAATCACCAGTTGCACGGAGGATTAATAGCAATCTGCATCCATCGCGATTTCTTAAAGTGTCTATAAAGCACTCAGGACGGGCCCGACCGAGACAGGGCCTTAGTGGGGTGCTCCCATAGCGGGCAACAATGAGAGGGGTGCCTTTAAATTCATTTTGAACCATATTTGAAATTTTGGGTTACCAGATGCACGTTTTCAATCACCAGTTGCACGGAGGATTAATAGCAATCTGCATCCATCGTGATTTCTTAAAGTGTGTAAAAAGCACCCAAGGACGGCCCTGACAGAGAGAGGGCCGTAGTGGGGCACTCCCCTAGCGGGCTATATCAATAGAATGACGGGTAAAAGTATTTAAAACCCTTTTATAATTTTTGGGTTACCAGATGCACGTTTTCAATCACCAGGTGCACGGAGGAAAATGAGCATTTGCATCCATAGTCATGTTTTAAACCGTCCATAAAGCACTCTTGGCCGGCCCCGGCAGAGAGAGAAAGAGATGGTGAAAAAAAAAAAAAATCATCATCAGACCTTCCATAAATAATTCGGGCCGGCCCCCATTGCTAAAGGTCCGTAGTAGGGTGCGCCATAGCGGACATGAATAGATGGAACACCGCTAACCGCATAGAGAACCGTGTTTTGGGTGACCAGGTGCACGTTTTCAATCACCAGTTGCACATTTTCAATCACCAGTTGCACGGAGGATTAATAGCAATCTGCATCCATCGCGATTTCTTAAAGTGTCTATAAAGCACTCAGGACGGGCCCCGACCGAGACAGGGCCTTAGTGGGGTGCTCCCATAGCGGGCAACAATGAGAGGGGTGCCTTTAAATTCATTTTGAACCATATTTGAAATTTTGGGTTACCAGATGCACGTTTTCAATCACCAGTTGCACGGAGGATTAATAGCAATCTGCATCCATCGTGATTTCTTAAAGTGTGTAAAAAGCACCCAAGGACGGCCCTGACAGAGAGAGGGCCGTAGTGGGGCACTCCCCTAGCGGGCTATATCAATAGAATGACGGGTAAAAGTATTTAAAACCCTTTTATAATTTTTGGGTTACCAGATGCACGTTTTCAATCACCAGGTGCACGGAGGAAAATGAGCATTTGCATCCATAGTCATGTTTTAAACCGTCCATAAAGCACTCTTGGCCGGCCCCGGCAGAGAGAGAAAGAGATGGTGAAAAAAAAAAAAAATCATCATCAGACCTTCCATAAATAATTCGGGCCGGCCCCCATTGCTAAAGGTCCGTAGTAGGGTGCGCCATAAGCGGACATGAATAGATGGAACACCGCTAACCGCATAGAGAACCGTGTTTTGGGTGACCAGGTGCACGTTTTCAATCACCAGTTGCACATTTTTCAATCACCAGTTGCACGGAGGATTAATAGCAATCTGCATCCATCGCGATTTCTTAAAGTGTCTATAAAGCACTCAGGACGGGCCCGACCGAGACAGGGCCTTAGTGGGGTGCTCCCATAGCGGGCAACAATGAGAGGGGTGCCTTTAAATTCATTTTGAACCATATTTGAAATTTTGGGTTACCAGATGCACGTTTTCAATCACCAGTTGCACGGAGGATTAATAGCAATCTGCATCCATCGTGATTTCTTAAAGTGTGTAAAAAGCACCCAAGGACGGCCCTGACAGAGAGAGGGCCGTAGTGGGGCACTCCCCTAGCGGGCTATATCAATAGAATGACGGGTAAAAGTATTTAAAACCCTTTTATAATTTTTGGGTTACCAGATGCACGTTTTCAATCACCAGGTGCACGGAGGAAAATGAGCATTTGCATCCATAGTCATGTTTTAAACCGTCCATAAAGCACTCTTGGCCGGCCCCGGCAGAGAGAGAAAGAGATGGTGAAAAAAAAAAAAATCATCATCAGACCTTCCATAAATAATTCGGGCCGGCCCCCATTGCTAAAGGTCCGTAGTAGGGTGCGCCATAAGCGGACATGAATAGATGGAACACCGCTAACCGCATAGAGAACCGTGTTTTGGGTGACCAGGTGCACGTTTTCAATCACCAGTTGCACATTTTCAATCACCAGTTGCACGGAGGATTAATAGCAATCTGCATCCATCGCGATTTCTTAAAGTGTCTATAAAGCACTCAGGACGGGCCCGACCGAGACAGGGCCTTAGTGGGGTGCTCCCATAGCGGGCAACAATGAGAGGGGTGCCTTTAAATTCATTTTGAACCATATTTGAAATTTTGGGTTACCAGATGCACGTTTTCAATCACCAGTTGCACGGAGGATTAATAGCAATCTGCATCCATCGTGATTTCTTAAAGTGTGTAAAAAGCACCCAAGGACGGCCCTGACAGAGAGAGGGCCGTAGTGGGGCACTCCCCTAGCGGGCTATATCAATAGAATGACGGGTAAAAGTATTTAAAACCCTTTTATAATTTTTGGGTTACCAGATGCACGTTTTCAATCACCAGGTGCACGGAGGAAAATGAGCATTTGCATCCATAGTCATGTTTTAAACCGTCCATAAAGCACTCTTGGCCGGCCCCGGCAGAGAGAGAAAGAGATGGTGAAAAAAAAAAAAAATCATCATCAGACCTTCCATAAATAATTCGGGCCGGCCCCCATTGCTAAAGGTCCGTAGTAGGGTGCGCCATAAGCGGACATGAATAGATGGAACACCGCTAACCGCATAGAGAACCGTGTTTTGGGTGACCAGGTGCACGTTTTCAATCACCAGTTGCACATTTTCAATCACCAGTTGCACGGAGGATTAATAGCAATCTGCATCCATCGCGATTTCTTAAAGTGTCTATAAAGCACTCAGGACGGGCCCGACCGAGACAGGGCCTTAGTGGGGTGCTCCCATAGCGGGCAACAATGAGAGGGGTGCCTTTAAATTCATTTTGAACCATATTTGAAATTTTGGGTTACCAGATGCACGTTTTCAATCACCAGTTGCACGGAGGATTAATAGCAATCTGCATCCATCGTGATTTCTTAAAGTGTGTAAAAAGCACCCAAGGACGGCCCTGACAGAGAGAGGGCCGTAGTGGGGCACTCCCCTAGCGGGCTATATCAATAGAATGACGGGTAAAAGTATTTAAAACCCTTTTATAATTTTTGGGTTACCAGATGCACGTTTTCAATCACCAGGTGCACGGAGGAAAATGAGCATTTGCATCCATAGTCATGTTTTAAACCGTCCATAAAGCACCCAGGGCCGGCCCCGGCAGAGAGAGAAAAAGAGGGGAAAAGTGTTGAAAAAAAAAAAAAATCATACCTTCCATAAATAATTCGGACCGGCCCCCATTGAAAAGGTCCGTAGTAGGGTGCATCATTATCGGACATGAATCTCGGGAACACCGCTAACCGCATAGAGAACCGTGTTTTGGGTTACCAGATGCACGTTTTCAATCACCAGTTGCACGGAGAGAGAAAAAAAAATCATACCTTCCATAAATAATTCGGACCGGCCCCC
>NW_023494076.1:5000-65890 GCF_013265735.2 Oncorhynchus mykiss | reverse complement strand
AGTTCCATTTGGGTGACCAGGTGCACGCCGGCCTTTGGGTGACCAGGTGCACACGGTTCCTTTTGGGGTGACCAGGTGCACATGGTCCTTTGGGTGACCAGGTGCACGCCGGCCTTTGGGTGACCAGGTGCACACTGGTCCTTTTGGGTGACCAGGTGCACATGGTCCTTTGGGTGACCAGGTGCACGCCGGCCTTTGGGTGACCAGGTGCACACGGTTCTTTTGGGTGACCAGGTGCACATGGTCCTTTGGGTGACCAGGTGCACGCCGGCCTTTGGGTGACCAGGTGCACATGGTCCTTTTGGGTGACCAGGTGCACATGGTCCTTTGGGTGACCAGGTGCACGCCGGCCTTTGGGTGACCAGGTGCACACGGTTCTTTTGGGTGACCAGGTGCACATGGTCCTTTGGGTGACCAGGTGCACGCCGGCCTTTGGGTGACCAGGTGCACATGGTCCTTTTGGGTGACCAGGTGCACATGGTCCTTTGGGTGACCAGGTGCACGCCGGCCTTTGGGTGACCAGGTGCACATGGTCCTTTGGGTGACCAGGTGCACGCCGGCCTTTGGGTGACCAGGTGCACATGGTCCTTTGGGTGACCAGGTGCACGCCGGCCTTTGGGTGACCAGGTGCACATGGTCCTTTTGGGTGACCAGGTGCACATGGTCCTTTGGGTGACCAGGTGCACGCCGGCCTTTGGGTGACCAGGTGCACATGGTCCTTTGGGTGACCAGGTGCACGCCGGCCTTTGGGTGACCAGGTGCACATGGTCCTTTGGGTGACCAGGTGCACGCCGGCCTTTGGGTGACCAGGTGCACATGGTCCTTTTGGGTGACCAGGTGCACATGGTCCTTTGGGTGACCAGGTGCACGCCGGCCTTTGGGTGACCAGGTGCACATGGTCCTTTTGGGTGACCAGGTGCACGCCGGCCTTTGGGTGACCAGGTGCACATGGTCCTTTTGGGTGACCAGGTGCACATGGTCCTTTGGGTGACCAGGTGCACGCCGGCCTTTGGGTGACCAGGTGCACACGGTCCTTTTGGGTGACCAGGTGCACGCCGGCCTTTGGGTGACCAGGTGCACATGGTCCTTTTGGGTGACCAGGTGCACGCCGGCCTTTGGGTGACCAGGTGCACGCCGGTCCTTTTGGGTGACCAGGTGCACAAGTTCCATTTGGGTGACCAGGTGCACGCGGTTCATAACAGCGCGGTTATCTGCTTTAATGTCCGAGGAGGGGTGCTTAAGTGTGGGTGCCCTGGTTCACCTGGTATGCGAGGTTGTGGAGGTGGGGGGGGTCCCCTGCTGGTATCATCCCCGAAATAGAGGGGTGATACCCGGGTGGTGAGTAAGGGCCTACAAGCCTGGAGGTCAATAGCTCCAGGGGGTAAGCTCTACTGTCATGTCCGTAAATAGAGTGGTGTTACCCGGGTTTTGAACCATATTTTAATTTTTGGGTTACCAGATGCACACGGGTCTTTTGGAAAACAATCACAATCTGCATCCATCGTAATATCTTAAACTGTATATAAAGCACCTAAGGACGGGCCTGACCGAGAGAGGGCCGTAGTAGGGTACTCCCCTAGCGGGCTATATCAATAGAATGACCGGTAAAATGATTTAAAACAGTTTTATAATTTTTGGGTTACCAGATGCACACGGGTCTTTTGGAAAACAATCACAATCTGCATCCATCGTAATATATGAAACTGTATATAAAGCACTGAAGGACGGCCCCGACCGAGACAGGGCCTTAGTGGGGTGCTCCCATAGCGGGCTATATCAATAGAATGACCGGTAAAAGTATTTAAAACCGTTTTATAATTTTTGGGTTACCAGATGCACGTTTTCAATCACCAGTTGCACGGAGGATTAATAGCAATCTGCATCCATCGTGATTTCTTAAAGTGTGTAAAAAGCACCCAAGGACGGCCCTGACAGAGAGAGGGCCGTAGTGGGGCACTCCCCTAGCGGGCTATATCAATAGAATGACGGGTAAAAGTATTTAAAACCCTTTTATAATTTTTGGGTTACCAGATGCACGTTTTCAATCACCAGGTGCACGGAGGAAAATGAGCATTTGCATCCATAGTCATGTTTTAAACCGTCCATAAAGCACTCTTGGCCGGCCCCGGCAGAGAGAGAAAGAGATGGTGAAAAAAAAAAAAAATCATCATCAGACCTTCCATAAATAATTCGGGCCGGCCCCCATTGCTAAAGGTCCGTAGTAGGGTGCGCCATAAGCGGACATGAATAGATGGAACACCGCTAACCGCATAGAGAACCGTGTTTTGGGTGACCAGGTGCACGTTTTCAATCACCAGTTGCACATTTTCAATCACCAGTTGCACGGAGGATTAATAGCAATCTGCATCCATCGCGATTTCTTAAAGTGTCTATAAAGCACTCAGGACGGGCCCGACCGAGACAGGGCCTTAGTGGGGTGCTCCCATAGCGGGCAACAATGAGAGGGGTGCCTTTAAATTCATTTTGAACCATATTTGAAATTTTGGGTTACCAGATGCACGTTTTCAATCACCAGTTGCACGGAGGATTAATAGCAATCTGCATCCATCGTGATTTCTTAAAGTGTGTAAAAAGCACCCAAGGACGGCCCTGACAGAGAGAGGGCCGTAGTGGGGCACTCCCCTAGCGGGCTATATCAATAGAATGACGGGTAAAAGTATTTAAAACCCTTTTATAATTTTTGGGTTACCAGATGCACGTTTTCAATCACCAGGTGCACGGAGGAAAATGAGCATTTGCATCCATAGTCATGTTTTAAACCGTCCATAAAGCACTCTTGGCCGGCCCCGGCAGAGAGAGAAAGAGATGGTGAAAAAAAAAAAAAATCATCATCAGACCTTCCATAAATAATTCGGGCCGGCCCCCATTGCTAAAGGTCCGTAGTAGGGTGCGCCATAAGCGGACATGAATAGATGGAACACCGCTAACCGCATAGAGAACCGTGTTTTGGGTGACCAGGTGCACGTTTTCAATCACCAGTTGCACATTTTCAATCACCAGTTGCACGGAGGATTAATAGCAATCTGCATCCATCGCGATTTCTTAAAGTGTCTATAAAGCACTCAGGACGGGCCCGACCGAGACAGGGCCTTAGTGGGGTGCTCCCATAGCGGGCAACAATGAGAGGGGTGCCTTTAAATTCATTTTGAACCATATTTGAAATTTTGGGTTACCAGATGCACGTTTTCAATCACCAGTTGCACGGAGGATTAATAGCAATCTGCATCCATCGTGATTTCTTAAAGTGTGTAAAAAGCACCCAAGGACGGCCCTGACAGAGAGAGGGCCGTAGTGGGGCACTCCCCTAGCGGGCTATATCAATAGAATGACGGGTAAAAGTATTTAAAACCCTTTTATAATTTTTGGGTTACCAGATGCACGTTTTCAATCACCAGGTGCACGGAGGAAAATGAGCATTTGCATCCATAGTCATGTTTTAAACCGTCCATAAAGCACTCTTGGCCGGCCCCGGCAGAGAGAGAAAGAGATGGTGAAAAAAAAAAAAAATCATCATCAGACCTTCCATAAATAATTCGGGCCGGCCCCCATTGCTAAAGGTCCGTAGTAGGGTGCGCCATAAGCGGACATGAATAGATGGAACACCGCTAACCGCATAGAGAACCGTGTTTTGGGTGACCAGGTGCACGTTTTCAATCACCAGTTGCACATTTTCAATCACCAGTTGCACGGAGGATTAATAGCAATCTGCATCCATCGCGATTTCTTAAAGTGTCTATAAAGCACTCAGGACGGGCCCGACCGAGACAGGGCCTTAGTGGGGTGCTCCCATAGCGGGCAACAATGAGAGGGGTGCCTTTAAATTCATTTTGAACCATATTTGAAATTTTGGGTTACCAGATGCACGTTTTCAATCACCAGTTGCACGGAGGATTAATAGCAATCTGCATCCATCGTGATTTCTTAAAGTGTGTAAAAAGCACCCAAGGACGGCCCTGACAGAGAGAGGGCCGTAGTGGGGCACTCCCCTAGCGGGCTATATCAATAGAATGACGGGTAAAAGTATTTAAAACCCTTTTATAATTTTTGGGTTACCAGATGCACGTTTTCAATCACCAGGTGCACGGAGGAAAATGAGCATTTGCATCCATAGTCATGTTTTAAACCGTCCATAAAGCACTCTTGGCCGGCCCCGGCAGAGAGAGAAAGAGATGGTGAAAAAAAAAAAAAATCATCATCAGACCTTCCATAAATAATTCGGGCCGGCCCCCATTGCTAAAGGTCCGTAGTAGGGTGCGCCATAAGCGGACATGAATAGATGGAACACCGCTAACCGCATAGAGAACCGTGTTTTGGGTGACCAGGTGCACGTTTTCAATCACCAGTTGCACATTTTCAATCACCAGTTGCACGGAGGATTAATAGCAATCTGCATCCATCGCGATTTCTTAAAGTGTCTATAAAGCACTCAGGACGGGCCCGACCGAGACAGGGCCTTAGTGGGGTGCTCCCATAGCGGGCAACAATGAGAGGGGTGCCTTTAAATTCATTTTGAACCATATTTGAAATTTTGGGTTACCAGATGCACGTTTTCAATCACCAGTTGCACGGAGGATTAATAGCAATCTGCATCCATCGTGATTTCTTAAAGTGTGTAAAAAGCACCCAAGGACGGCCCTGACAGAGAGAGGGCCGTAGTGGGGCACTCCCCTAGCGGGCTATATCAATAGAATGACGGGTAAAAGTATTTAAAACCCTTTTATAATTTTTGGGTTACCAGATGCACGTTTTCAATCACCAGGTGCACGGAGGAAAATGAGCATTTGCATCCATAGTCATGTTTTAAACCGTCCATAAAGCACTCTTGGCCGGCCCCGGCAGAGAGAGAAAGAGATGGTGAAAAAAAAAAAAAATCATCATCAGACCTTCCATAAATAATTCGGGCCGGCCCCCATTGCTAAAGGTCCGTAGTAGGGTGCGCCATAAGCGGACATGAATAGATGGAACACCGCTAACCGCATAGAGAACCGTGTTTTGGGTGACCAGGTGCACGTTTTCAATCACCAGTTGCACATTTTCAATCACCAGTTGCACGGAGGATTAATAGCAATCTGCATCCATCGCGATTTCTTAAAGTGTCTATAAAGCACTCAGGACGGGCCCGACCGAGACAGGGCCTTAGTGGGGTGCTCCCATAGCGGGCAACAATGAGAGGGGTGCCTTTAAATTCATTTTGAACCATATTTGAAATTTTGGGTTACCAGATGCACGTTTTCAATCACCAGTTGCACGGAGGATTAATAGCAATCTGCATCCATCGTGATTTCTTAAAGTGTGTAAAAAGCACCCAAGGACGGCCCTGACAGAGAGAGGGCCGTAGTGGGGCACTCCCCTAGCGGGCTATATCAATAGAATGACGGGTAAAAGTATTTAAAACCCTTTTATAATTTTTGGGTTACCAGATGCACGTTTTCAATCACCAGGTGCACGGAGGAAAATGAGCATTTGCATCCATAGTCATGTTTTAAACCGTCCATAAAGCACTCTTGGCCGGCCCCGGCAGAGAGAGAAAGAGATGGTGAAAAAAAAAAAAAATCATCATCAGACCTTCCATAAATAATTCGGGCCGGCCCCCATTGCTAAAGGTCCGTAGTAGGGTGCGCCATAAGCGGACATGAATAGATGGAACACCGCTAACCGCATAGAGAACCGTGTTTTGGGTGACCAGGTGCACGTTTTCAATCACCAGTTGCACATTTTCAATCACCAGTTGCACGGAGGATTAATAGCAATCTGCATCCATCGCGATTTCTTAAAGTGTCTATAAAGCACTCAGGACGGGCCCGACCGAGACAGGGCCTTAGTGGGGTGCTCCCATAGCGGGCAACAATGAGAGGGGTGCCTTTAAATTCATTTTGAACCATATTTGAAATTTTGGGTTACCAGATGCACGTTTTCAATCACCAGTTGCACGGAGGATTAATAGCAATCTGCATCCATCGTGATTTCTTAAAGTGTGTAAAAAGCACCCAAGGACGGCCCTGACAGAGAGAGGGCCGTAGTGGGGCACTCCCCTAGCGGGCTATATCAATAGAATGACGGGTAAAAGTATTTAAAACCCTTTTATAATTTTTGGGTTACCAGATGCACGTTTTCAATCACCAGGTGCACGGAGGAAAATGAGCATTTGCATCCATAGTCATGTTTTAAACCGTCCATAAAGCACTCTTGGCCGGCCCCGGCAGAGAGAGAAAGAGATGGTGAAAAAAAAAAAAAATCATCATCAGACCTTCCATAAATAATTCGGGCCGGCCCCCATTGCTAAAGGTCCGTAGTAGGGTGCGCCATAAGCGGACATGAATAGATGGAACACCGCTAACCGCATAGAGAACCGTGTTTTGGGTGACCAGGTGCACGTTTTCAATCACCAGTTGCACATTTTCAATCACCAGTTGCACGGAGGATTAATAGCAATCTGCATCCATCGCGATTTCTTAAAGTGTCTATAAAGCACTCAGGACGGGCCCGACCGAGACAGGGCCTTAGTGGGGTGCTCCCATAGCGGGCAACAATGAGAGGGGTGCCTTTAAATTCATTTTGAACCATATTTGAAATTTTGGGTTACCAGATGCACGTTTTCAATCACCAGTTGCACGGAGGATTAATAGCAATCTGCATCCATCGTGATTTCTTAAAGTGTGTAAAAAGCACCCAAGGACGGCCCTGACAGAGAGAGGGCCGTAGTGGGGCACTCCCCTAGCGGGCTATATCAATAGAATGACGGGTAAAAGTATTTAAAACCCTTTTATAATTTTTGGGTTACCAGATGCACGTTTTCAATCACCAGGTGCACGGAGGAAAATGAGCATTTGCATCCATAGTCATGTTTTAAACCGTCCATAAAGCACTCTTGGCCGGCCCCGGCAGAGAGAGAAAGAGATGGTGAAAAAAAAAAAAAATCATCATCAGACCTTCCATAAATAATTCGGGCCGGCCCCCATTGCTAAAGGTCCGTAGTAGGGTGCGCCATAAGCGGACATGAATAGATGGAACACCGCTAACCGCATAGAGAACCGTGTTTTGGGTGACCAGGTGCACGTTTTCAATCACCAGTTGCACATTTTCAATCACCAGTTGCACGGAGGATTAATAGCAATCTGCATCCATCGCGATTTCTTAAAGTGTCTATAAAGCACTCAGGACGGGCCCGACCGAGACAGGGCCTTAGTGGGGTGCTCCCATAGCGGGCAACAATGAGAGGGGTGCCTTTAAATTCATTTTGAACCATATTTGAAATTTTGGGTTACCAGATGCACGTTTTCAATCACCAGTTGCACGGAGGATTAATAGCAATCTGCATCCATCGTGATTTCTTAAAGTGTGTAAAAAGCACCCAAGGACGGCCCTGACAGAGAGAGGGCCGTAGTGGGGCACTCCCCTAGCGGGCTATATCAATAGAATGACGGGTAAAAGTATTTAAAACCCTTTTATAATTTTTGGGTTACCAGATGCACGTTTTCAATCACCAGGTGCACGGAGGAAAATGAGCATTTGCATCCATAGTCATGTTTTAAACCGTCCATAAAGCACTCTTGGCCGGCCCCGGCAGAGAGAGAAAGAGATGGTGAAAAAAAAAAAAAATCATCATCAGACCTTCCATAAATAATTCGGGCCGGCCCCCATTGCTAAAGGTCCGTAGTAGGGTGCGCCATAAGCGGACATGAATAGATGGAACACCGCTAACCGCATAGAGAACCGTGTTTTGGGTGACCAGGTGCACGTTTTCAATCACCAGTTGCACATTTTCAATCACCAGTTGCACGGAGGATTAATAGCAATCTGCATCCATCGCGATTTCTTAAAGTGTCTATAAAGCACTCAGGACGGGCCCGACCGAGACAGGGCCTTAGTGGGGTGCTCCCATAGCGGGCAACAATGAGAGGGGTGCCTTTAAATTCATTTTGAACCATATTTGAAATTTTGGGTTACCAGATGCACGTTTTCAATCACCAGTTGCACGGAGGATTAATAGCAATCTGCATCCATCGTGATTTCTTAAAGTGTGTAAAAAGCACCCAAGGACGGCCCTGACAGAGAGAGGGCCGTAGTGGGGCACTCCCCTAGCGGGCTATATCAATAGAATGACGGGTAAAAGTATTTAAAACCCTTTTATAATTTTTGGGTTACCAGATGCACGTTTTCAATCACCAGGTGCACGGAGGAAAATGAGCATTTGCATCCATAGTCATGTTTTAAACCGTCCATAAAGCACTCTTGGCCGGCCCCGGCAGAGAGAGAAAGAGATGGTGAAAAAAAAAAAAAATCATCATCAGACCTTCCATAAATAATTCGGGCCGGCCCCCATTGCTAAAGGTCCGTAGTAGGGTGCGCCATAAGCGGACATGAATAGATGGAACACCGCTAACCGCATAGAGAACCGTGTTTTGGGTGACCAGGTGCACGTTTTCAATCACCAGTTGCACATTTTCAATCACCAGTTGCACGGAGGATTAATAGCAATCTGCATCCATCGCGATTTCTTAAAGTGTCTATAAAGCACTCAGGACGGGCCCGACCGAGACAGGGCCTTAGTGGGGTGCTCCCATAGCGGGCAACAATGAGAGGGGTGCCTTTAAATTCATTTTGAACCATATTTGAAATTTTGGGTTACCAGATGCACGTTTTCAATCACCAGTTGCACGGAGGATTAATAGCAATCTGCATCCATCGTGATTTCTTAAAGTGTGTAAAAAGCACCCAAGGACGGCCCTGACAGAGAGAGGGCCGTAGTGGGGCACTCCCCTAGCGGGCTATATCAATAGAATGACGGGTAAAAGTATTTAAAACCCTTTTATAATTTTTGGGTTACCAGATGCACGTTTTCAATCACCAGGTGCACGGAGGAAAATGAGCATTTGCATCCATAGTCATGTTTTAAACCGTCCATAAAGCACTCTTGGCCGGCCCCGGCAGAGAGAGAAAGAGATGGTGAAAAAAAAAAAAAATCATCATCAGACCTTCCATAAATAATTCGGGCCGGCCCCCATTGCTAAAGGTCCGTAGTAGGGTGCGCCATAAGCGGACATGAATAGATGGAACACCGCTAACCGCATAGAGAACCGTGTTTTGGGTGACCAGGTGCACGTTTTCAATCACCAGTTGCACATTTTCAATCACCAGTTGCACGGAGGATTAATAGCAATCTGCATCCATCGCGATTTCTTAAAGTGTCTATAAAGCACTCAGGACGGGCCCGACCGAGACAGGGCCTTAGTGGGGTGCTCCCATAGCGGGCAACAATGAGAGGGGTGCCTTTAAATTCATTTTGAACCATATTTGAAATTTTGGGTTACCAGATGCACGTTTTCAATCACCAGTTGCACGGAGGATTAATAGCAATCTGCATCCATCGTGATTTCTTAAAGTGTGTAAAAAGCACCCAAGGACGGCCCTGACAGAGAGAGGGCCGTAGTGGGGCACTCCCCTAGCGGGCTATATCAATAGAATGACGGGTAAAAGTATTTAAAACCCTTTTATAATTTTTGGGTTACCAGATGCACGTTTTCAATCACCAGGTGCACGGAGGAAAATGAGCATTTGCATCCATAGTCATGTTTTAAACCGTCCATAAAGCACTCTTGGCCGGCCCCGGCAGAGAGAGAAAGAGATGGTGAAAAAAAAAAAAAATCATCATCAGACCTTCCATAAATAATTCGGGCCGGCCCCCATTGCTAAAGGTCCGTAGTAGGGTGCGCCATAAGCGGACATGAATAGATGGAACACCGCTAACCGCATAGAGAACCGTGTTTTGGGTGACCAGGTGCACGTTTTCAATCACCAGTTGCACATTTTCAATCACCAGTTGCACGGAGGATTAATAGCAATCTGCATCCATCGCGATTTCTTAAAGTGTCTATAAAGCACTCAGGACGGGCCCGACCGAGACAGGGCCTTAGTGGGGTGCTCCCATAGCGGGCAACAATGAGAGGGGTGCCTTTAAATTCATTTTGAACCATATTTGAAATTTTGGGTTACCAGATGCACGTTTTCAATCACCAGTTGCACGGAGGATTAATAGCAATCTGCATCCATCGTGATTTCTTAAAGTGTGTAAAAAGCACCCAAGGACGGCCCTGACAGAGAGAGGGCCGTAGTGGGGCACTCCCCTAGCGGGCTATATCAATAGAATGACGGGTAAAAGTATTTAAAACCCTTTTATAATTTTTGGGTTACCAGATGCACGTTTTCAATCACCAGGTGCACGGAGGAAAATGAGCATTTGCATCCATAGTCATGTTTTAAACCGTCCATAAAGCACTCTTGGCCGGCCCCGGCAGAGAGAGAAAGAGATGGTGAAAAAAAAAAAAAATCATCATCAGACCTTCCATAAATAATTCGGGCCGGCCCCCATTGCTAAAGGTCCGTAGTAGGGTGCGCCATAAGCGGACATGAATAGATGGAACACCGCTAACCGCATAGAGAACCGTGTTTTGGGTGACCAGGTGCACGTTTTCAATCACCAGTTGCACATTTTCAATCACCAGTTGCACGGAGGATTAATAGCAATCTGCATCCATCGCGATTTCTTAAAGTGTCTATAAAGCACTCAGGACGGGCCCGACCGAGACAGGGCCTTAGTGGGGTGCTCCCATAGCGGGCAACAATGAGAGGGGTGCCTTTAAATTCATTTTGAACCATATTTGAAATTTTGGGTTACCAGATGCACGTTTTCAATCACCAGTTGCACGGAGGATTAATAGCAATCTGCATCCATCGTGATTTCTTAAAGTGTGTAAAAAGCACCCAAGGACGGCCCTGACAGAGAGAGGGCCGTAGTGGGGCACTCCCCTAGCGGGCTATATCAATAGAATGACGGGTAAAAGTATTTAAAACCCTTTTATAATTTTTGGGTTACCAGATGCACGTTTTCAATCACCAGGTGCACGGAGGAAAATGAGCATTTGCATCCATAGTCATGTTTTAAACCGTCCATAAAGCACTCTTGGCCGGCCCCGGCAGAGAGAGAAAGAGATGGTGAAAAAAAAAAAAAAATCATCATCAGACCTTCCATAAATAATTCGGGCCGGCCCCCATTGCTAAAGGTCCGTAGTAGGGTGCGCCATAAGCGGACATGAATAGATGGAACACCGCTAACCGCATAGAGAACCGTGTTTTGGGTGACCAGGTGCACGTTTTCAATCACCAGTTGCACATTTTCAATCACCAGTTGCACGGAGGATTAATAGCAATCTGCATCCATCGCGATTTCTTAAAGTGTCTATAAAGCACTCAGGACGGGCCCGACCGAGACAGGGCCTTAGTGGGGTGCTCCCATAGCGGGCAACAATGAGAGGGGTGCCTTTAAATTCATTTTGAACCATATTTGAAATTTTGGGTTACCAGATGCACGTTTTCAATCACCAGTTGCACGGAGGATTAATAGCAATCTGCATCCATCGTGATTTCTTAAAGTGTGTAAAAAGCACCCAAGGACGGCCCTGACAGAGAGAGGGCCGTAGTGGGGCACTCCCCTAGCGGGCTATATCAATAGAATGACGGGTAAAAGTATTTAAAACCCTTTTATAATTTTTGGGTTACCAGATGCACGTTTTCAATCACCAGGTGCACGGAGGAAAATGAGCATTTGCATCCATAGTCATGTTTTAAACCGTCCATAAAGCACTCTTGGCCGGCCCCGGCAGAGAGAGAAAGAGATGGTGAAAAAAAAAAAAAATCATCATCAGACCTTCCATAAATAATTCGGGCCGGCCCCCATTGCTAAAGGTCCGTAGTAGGGTGCGCCATAAGCGGACATGAATAGATGGAACACCGCTAACCGCATAGAGAACCGTGTTTTGGGTGACCAGGTGCACGTTTTCAATCACCAGTTGCACATTTTCAATCACCAGTTGCACGGAGGATTAATAGCAATCTGCATCCATCGCGATTTCTTAAAGTGTCTATAAAGCACTCAGGACGGGCCCGACCGAGACAGGGCCTTAGTGGGGTGCTCCCATAGCGGGCAACAATGAGAGGGGTGCCTTTAAATTCATTTTGAACCATATTTGAAATTTTGGGTTACCAGATGCACGTTTTCAATCACCAGTTGCACGGAGGATTAATAGCAATCTGCATCCATCGTGATTTCTTAAAGTGTGTAAAAAGCACCCAAGGACGGCCCTGACAGAGAGAGGGCCGTAGTGGGGCACTCCCCTAGCGGGCTATATCAATAGAATGACGGGTAAAAGTATTTAAAACCTTTTATAATTTTTGGGTTACCAGATGCACGTTTTCAATCACCAGGTGCACGGAGGAAAATGAGCATTTGCATCCATAGTCATGTTTTAAACCGTCCATAAAGCACTCTTGGCCGGCCCCGGCAGAGAGAGAAAGAGATGGTGAAAAAAAAAAAAAATCATCATCAGACCTTCCATAAATAATTCGGGCCGGCCCCCATTGCTAAAGGTCCGTAGTAGGGTGCGCCATAAGCGGACATGAATAGATGGAACACCGCTAACCGCATAGAGAACCGTGTTTTGGGTGACCAGGTGCACGTTTTCAATCACCAGTTGCACATTTTCAATCACCAGTTGCACGGAGGATTAATAGCAATCTGCATCCATCGCGATTTCTTAAAGTGTCTATAAAGCACTCAGGACGGGCCCGACCGAGACAGGGCCTTAGTGGGGTGCTCCCATAGCGGGCAACAATGAGAGGGGTGCCTTTAAATTCATTTTGAACCATATTTGAAATTTTGGGTTACCAGATGCACGTTTTCAATCACCAGTTGCACGGAGGATTAATAGCAATCTGCATCCATCGTGATTTCTTAAAGTGTGTAAAAAGCACCCAAGGACGGCCCTGACAGAGAGAGGGCCGTAGTGGGGCACTCCCCTAGCGGGCTATATCAATAGAATGACGGGTAAAAGTATTTAAAACCCTTTTATAATTTTTGGGTTACCAGATGCACGTTTTCAATCACCAGGTGCACGGAGGAAAATGAGCATTTGCATCCATAGTCATGTTTTAAACCGTCCATAAAGCACTCTTGGCCGGCCCGGCAGAGAGAGAAAGAGATGGTGAAAAAAAAAAAAAATCATCATCAGACCTTCCATAAATAATTCGGGCCGGCCCCCATTGCTAAAGGTCCGTAGTAGGGTGCGCCATAAGCGGACATGAATAGATGGAACACCGCTAACCGCATAGAGAACCGTGTTTTGGGTGACCAGGTGCACGTTTTCAATCACCAGTTGCACATTTTCAATCACCAGTTGCACGGAGGATTAATAGCAATCTGCATCCATCGCGATTTCTTAAAGTGTCTATAAAGCACTCAGGACGGGCCCGACCGAGACAGGGCCTTAGTGGGGTGCTCCCATAGCGGGCAACAATGAGAGGGGTGCCTTTAAATTCATTTTGAACCATATTTGAAATTTTGGGTTACCAGATGCACGTTTTCAATCACCAGTTGCACGGAGGATTAATAGCAATCTGCATCCATCGTGATTTCTTAAAGTGTGTAAAAAGCACCCAAGGACGGCCCTGACAGAGAGAGGGCCGTAGTGGGGCACTCCCCTAGCGGGCTATATCAATAGAATGACGGGTAAAAGTATTTAAAACCCTTTTATAATTTTTGGGTTACCAGATGCACGTTTTCAATCACCAGGTGCACGGAGGAAAATGAGCATTTGCATCCATAGTCATGTTTTAAACCGTCCATAAAGCACTCTTGGCCGGCCCCGGCAGAGAGAGAAAGAGATGGTGAAAAAAAAAAAAAAATCATCATCAGACCTTCCATAAATAATTCGGGCCGGCCCCCATTGCTAAAGGTCCGTAGTAGGGTGCGCCATAAGCGGACATGAATAGATGGAACACCGCTAACCGCATAGAGAACCGTGTTTTGGGTGACCAGGTGCACGTTTTCAATCACCAGTTGCACATTTTCAATCACCAGTTGCACGGAGGATTAATAGCAATCTGCATCCATCGCGATTTCTTAAAGTGTCTATAAAGCACTCAGGACGGGCCCGACCGAGACAGGGCCTTAGTGGGGTGCTCCCATAGCGGGCAACAATGAGAGGGGTGCCTTTAAATTCATTTTGAACCATATTTGAAATTTTGGGTTACCAGATGCACGTTTTCAATCACCAGTTGCACGGAGGATTAATAGCAATCTGCATCCATCGTGATTTCTTAAAGTGTGTAAAAAGCACCCAAGGACGGCCCTGACAGAGAGAGGGCCGTAGTGGGGCACTCCCCTAGCGGGCTATATCAATAGAATGACGGGTAAAAGTATTTAAAACCCTTTTATAATTTTGGGTTACCAGATGCACGTTTTCAATCACCAGGTGCACGGAGGAAAATGAGCATTTGCATCCATAGTCATGTTTTAAACCGTCCATAAAGCACTCTTGGCCGGCCCCGGCAGAGAGAGAAAGAGATGGTGAAAAAAAAAAAAAATCATCATCAGACCTTCCATAAATAATTCGGGCCGGCCCCCATTGCTAAAGGTCCGTAGTAGGGTGCGCCATAAGCGGACATGAATAGATGGAACACCGCTAACCGCATAGAGAACCGTGTTTTGGGTGACCAGGTGCACGTTTTCAATCACCAGTTGCACATTTTCAATCACCAGTTGCACGGAGGATTAATAGCAATCTGCATCCATCGCGATTTCTTAAAGTGTCTATAAAGCACTCAGGACGGGCCCGACCGAGACAGGGCCTTAGTGGGGTGCTCCCATAGCGGGCAACAATGAGAGGGGTGCCTTTAAATTCATTTTGAACCATATTTGAAATTTTGGGTTACCAGATGCACGTTTTCAATCACCAGTTGCACGGAGGATTAATAGCAATCTGCATCCATCGTGATTTCTTAAAGTGTGTAAAAAGCACCCAAGGACGGCCCTGACAGAGAGAGGGCCGTAGTGGGGCACTCCCCTAGCGGGCTATATCAATAGAATGACGGGTAAAAGTATTTAAAACCCTTTTATAATTTTTGGGTTACCAGATGCACGTTTTCAATCACCAGGTGCACGGAGGAAAATGAGCATTTGCATCCATAGTCATGTTTTAAACCGTCCATAAAGCACTCTTGGCCGGCCCCGGCAGAGAGAGAAAGAGATGGTGAAAAAAAAAAAAAATCATCATCAGACCTTCCATAAATAATTCGGGCCGGCCCCCATTGCTAAAGGTCCGTAGTAGGGTGCGCCATAAGCGGACATGAATAGATGGAACACCGCTAACCGCATAGAGAACCGTGTTTTGGGTGACCAGGTGCACGTTTTCAATCACCAGTTGCACATTTTCAATCACCAGTTGCACGGAGGATTAATAGCAATCTGCATCCATCGCGATTTCTTAAAGTGTCTATAAAGCACTCAGGACGGGCCCGACCGAGACAGGGCCTTAGTGGGGTGCTCCCATAGCGGGCAACAATGAGAGGGGTGCCTTTAAATTCATTTTGAACCATATTTGAAATTTTGGGTTACCAGATGCACGTTTTCAATCACCAGTTGCACGGAGGATTAATAGCAATCTGCATCCATCGTGATTTCTTAAAGTGTGTAAAAAGCACCCAAGGACGGCCCTGACAGAGAGAGGGCCGTAGTGGGGCACTCCCCTAGCGGGCTATATCAATAGAATGACGGGTAAAAGTATTTAAAACCCTTTTATAATTTTTGGGTTACCAGATGCACGTTTTCAATCACCAGGTGCACGGAGGAAAATGAGCATTTGCATCCATAGTCATGTTTTAAACCGTCCATAAAGCACTCTTGGCCGGCCCCGGCAGAGAGAGAAAGAGATGGTGAAAAAAAAAAAAAAATCATCATCAGACCTTCCATAAATAATTCGGGCCGGCCCCCATTGCTAAAGGTCCGTAGTAGGGTGCGCCATAAGCGGACATGAATAGATGGAACACCGCTAACCGCATAGAGAACCGTGTTTTGGGGTGACCAGGTGCACGTTTTCAATCACCAGTTGCACATTTTCAATCACCAGTTGCACGGAGGATTAATAGCAATCTGCATCCATCGCGATTTCTTAAAGTGTCTATAAAGCACTCAGGACGGGCCCGACCGAGACAGGGCCTTAGTGGGGTGCTCCCATAGCGGGCAACAATGAGAGGGGTGCCTTTAAATTCATTTTGAACCATATTTGAAATTTTGGGTTACCAGATGCACGTTTTCAATCACCAGTTGCACGGAGGATTAATAGCAATCTGCATCCATCGTGATTTCTTAAAGTGTGTAAAAAGCACCCAAGGACGGCCCTGACAGAGAGAGGGCCGTAGTGGGGCACTCCCCTAGCGGGCTATATCAATAGAATGACGGGTAAAAGTATTTAAAACCCTTTTATAATTTTTGGGTTACCAGATGCACGTTTTCAATCACCAGGTGCACGGAGGAAAATGAGCATTTGCATCCATAGTCATGTTTTAAACCGTCCATAAAGCACTCTTGGCCGGCCCCGGCAGAGAGAGAAAGAGATGGTGAAAAAAAAAAAAAATCATCATCAGACCTTCCATAAATAATTCGGGCCGGCCCCCATTGCTAAAGGTCCGTAGTAGGGTGCGCCATAAGCGGACATGAATAGATGGAACACCGCTAACCGCATAGAGAACCGTGTTTGGGTGACCAGGTGCACGTTTTCAATCACCAGTTGCACATTTTCAATCACCAGTTGCACGGAGGATTAATAGCAATCTGCATCCATCGCGATTTCTTAAAGTGTCTATAAAGCACTCAGGACGGGCCCGACCGAGACAGGGCCTTAGTGGGGTGCTCCCATAGCGGGCAACAATGAGAGGGGTGCCTTTAAATTCATTTTGAACCATATTTGAAATTTTGGGTTACCAGATGCACGTTTTCAATCACCAGTTGCACGGAGGATTAATAGCAATCTGCATCCATCGTGATTTCTTAAAGTGTGTAAAAAGCACCCAAGGACGGCCCTGACAGAGAGAGGGCCGTAGTGGGGCACTCCCCTAGCGGGCTATATCAATAGAATGACGGGTAAAAGTATTTAAAACCCTTTTATAATTTTTGGGTTACCAGATGCACGTTTTCAATCACCAGGTGCACGGAGGAAAATGAGCATTTGCATCCATAGTCATGTTTTAAACCGTCCATAAAGCACTCTTGGCCGGCCCCGGCAGAGAGAGAAAGAGATGGTGAAAAAAAAAAAAAAATCATCATCAGACCTTCCATAAATAATTCGGGCCGGCCCCCATTGCTAAAGGTCCGTAGTAGGGTGCGCCATAAGCGGACATGAATAGATGGAACACCGCTAACCGCATAGAGAACCGTGTTTTGGGTGACCAGGTGCACGTTTTCAATCACCAGTTGCACATTTTCAATCACCAGTTGCACGGAGGATTAATAGCAATCTGCATCCATCGCGATTTCTTAAAGTGTCTATAAAGCACTCAGGACGGGCCCGACCGAGACAGGGCCTTAGTGGGGTGCTCCCATAGCGGGCAACAATGAGAGGGGTGCCTTTAAATTCATTTTGAACCATATTTGAAATTTTGGGTTACCAGATGCACGTTTTCAATCACCAGTTGCACGGAGGATTAATAGCAATCTGCATCCATCGTGATTTCTTAAAGTGTGTAAAAAGCACCCAAGGACGGCCCTGACAGAGAGAGGGCCGTAGTGGGGCACTCCCCTAGCGGGCTATATCAATAGAATGACGGGTAAAAGTATTTAAAACCCTTTTATAATTTTTGGGTTACCAGATGCACGTTTTCAATCACCAGGTGCACGGAGGAAAATGAGCATTTGCATCCATAGTCATGTTTTAAACCGTCCATAAAGCACTCTTGGCCGGCCCCGGCAGAGAGAGAAAGAGATGGTGAAAAAAAAAAAAAATCATCATCAGACCTTCCATAAATAATTCGGGCCGGCCCCCATTGCTAAAGGTCCGTAGTAGGGTGCGCCATAAGCGGACATGAATAGATGGAACACCGCTAACCGCATAGAGAACCGTGTTTTGGGTGACCAGGTGCACGTTTTCAATCACCAGTTGCACATTTTCAATCACCAGTTGCACGGAGGATTAATAGCAATCTGCATCCATCGCGATTTCTTAAAGTGTCTATAAAGCACTCAGGACGGGCCCGACCGAGACAGGGCCTTAGTGGGGTGCTCCCATAGCGGGCAACAATGAGAGGGGTGCCTTTAAATTCATTTTGAACCATATTTGAAATTTTGGGTTACCAGATGCACGTTTTCAATCACCAGTTGCACGGAGGATTAATAGCAATCTGCATCCATCGTGATTTCTTAAAGTGTGTAAAAAGCACCCAAGGACGGCCCTGACAGAGAGAGGGCCGTAGTGGGGCACTCCCCTAGCGGGCTATATCAATAGAATGACGGGTAAAAGTATTTAAAACCCTTTATAATTTTTGGGTTACCAGATGCACGTTTTCAATCACCAGGTGCACGGAGGAAAATGAGCATTTGCATCCATAGTCATGTTTTAAACCGTCCATAAAGCACTCTTGGCCGGCCCCGGCAGAGAGAGAAAGAGATGGTGAAAAAAAAAAAAAATCATCATCAGACCTTCCATAAATAATTCGGGCCGGCCCCCATTGCTAAAGGTCCGTAGTAGGGTGCGCCATAAGCGGACATGAATAGATGGAACACCGCTAACCGCATAGAGAACCGTGTTTTGGGTGACCAGGTGCACGTTTTCAATCACCAGTTGCACATTTTCAATCACCAGTTGCACGGAGGATTAATAGCAATCTGCATCCATCGCGATTTCTTAAAGTGTCTATAAAGCACTCAGGACGGGCCCGACCGAGACAGGGCCTTAGTGGGGTGCTCCCATAGCGGGCAACAATGAGAGGGGTGCCTTTAAATTCATTTTGAACCATATTTGAAATTTTGGGTTACCAGATGCACGTTTTCAATCACCAGTTGCACGGAGGATTAATAGCAATCTGCATCCATCGTGATTTCTTAAAGTGTGTAAAAAGCACCCAAGGACGGCCCTGACAGAGAGAGGGCCGTAGTGGGGCACTCCCCTAGCGGGCTATATCAATAGAATGACGGGTAAAAGTATTTAAAACCTTTTATAATTTTTGGGTTACCAGATGCACGTTTTCAATCACCAGGTGCACGGAGGAAAATGAGCATTTGCATCCATAGTCATGTTTTAAACCGTCCATAAAGCACTCTTGGCCGGCCCGGCAGAGAGAGAAAGAGATGGTGAAAAAAAAAAAAAATCATCATCAGACCTTCCATAAATAATTCGGGCCGGCCCCCATTGCTAAAGGTCCGTAGTAGGGTGCGCCATAAGCGGACATGAATAGATGGAACACCGCTAACCGCATAGAGAACCGTGTTTTGGGTGACCAGGTGCACGTTTTCAATCACCAGTTGCACATTTTCAATCACCAGTTGCACGGAGGATTAATAGCAATCTGCATCCATCGCGATTTCTTAAAGTGTCTATAAAGCACTCAGGACGGGCCCGACCGAGACAGGGCCTTAGTGGGGTGCTCCCATAGCGGGCAACAATGAGAGGGGTGCCTTTAAATTCATTTTGAACCATATTTGAAATTTTGGGTTACCAGATGCACGTTTTCAATCACCAGTTGCACGGAGGATTAATAGCAATCTGCATCCATCGTGATTTCTTAAAGTGTGTAAAAAGCACCCAAGGACGGCCCTGACAGAGAGAGGGCCGTAGTGGGGCACTCCCCTAGCGGGCTATATCAATAGAATGACGGGTAAAAGTATTTAAAACCCTTTTATAATTTTTGGGTTACCAGATGCACGTTTTCAATCACCAGGTGCACGGAGGAAAATGAGCATTTGCATCCATAGTCATGTTTTAAACCGTCCATAAAGCACTCTTGGCCGGCCCGGCAGAGAGAGAAAGAGATGGTGAAAAAAAAAAAAAATCATCATCAGACCTTCCATAAATAATTCGGGCCGGCCCCCATTGCTAAAGGTCCGTAGTAGGGTGCGCCATAAGCGGACATGAATAGATGGAACACCGCTAACCGCATAGAGAACCGTGTTTTGGGTGACCAGGTGCACGTTTTCAATCACCAGTTGCACATTTTCAATCACCAGTTGCACGGAGGATTAATAGCAATCTGCATCCATCGCGATTTCTTAAAGTGTCTATAAAGCACTCAGGACGGGCCCGACCGAGACAGGGCCTTAGTGGGGTGCTCCCATAGCGGGCAACAATGAGAGGGGTGCCTTTAAATTCATTTTGAACCATATTTGAAATTTTGGGTTACCAGATGCACGTTTTCAATCACCAGTTGCACGGAGGATTAATAGCAATCTGCATCCATCGTGATTTCTTAAAGTGTGTAAAAAGCACCCAAGGACGGCCCTGACAGAGAGAGGGCCGTAGTGGGGCACTCCCCTAGCGGGCTATATCAATAGAATGACGGGTAAAAGTATTTAAAACCCTTTTATAATTTTGGGTTACCAGATGCACGTTTTCAATCACCAGGTGCACGGAGGAAAATGAGCATTTGCATCCATAGTCATGTTTTAAACCGTCCATAAAGCACTCTTGGCCGGCCCGGCAGAGAGAGAAAGAGATGGTGAAAAAAAAAAAAAAATCATCATCAGACCTTCCATAAATAATTCGGGCCGGCCCCCATTGCTAAAGGTCCGTAGTAGGGTGCGCCATAAGCGGACATGAATAGATGGAACACCGCTAACCGCATAGAGAACCGTGTTTTGGGTGACCAGGTGCACGTTTTCAATCACCAGTTGCACATTTTCAATCACCAGTTGCACGGAGGATTAATAGCAATCTGCATCCATCGCGATTTCTTAAAGTGTCTATAAAGCACTCAGGACGGGCCCGACCGAGACAGGGCCTTAGTGGGGTGCTCCCATAGCGGGCAACAATGAGAGGGGTGCCTTTAAATTCATTTTGAACCATATTTGAAATTTTGGGTTACCAGATGCACGTTTTCAATCACCAGTTGCACGGAGGATTAATAGCAATCTGCATCCATCGTGATTTCTTAAAGTGTGTAAAAAGCACCCAAGGACGGCCCTGACAGAGAGAGGGCCGTAGTGGGGCACTCCCCTAGCGGGCTATATCAATAGAATGACGGGTAAAAGTATTTAAAACCCTTTTATAATTTTTGGGTTACCAGATGCACGTTTTCAATCACCAGGTGCACGGAGGAAAATGAGCATTTGCATCCATAGTCATGTTTTAAACCGTCCATAAAGCACTCTTGGCCGGCCCCGGCAGAGAGAGAAAGAGATGGTGAAAAAAAAAAAAAATCATCATCAGACCTTCCATAAATAATTCGGGCCGGCCCCCATTGCTAAAGGTCCGTAGTAGGGTGCGCCATAAGCGGACATGAATAGATGGAACACCGCTAACCGCATAGAGAACCGTGTTTTGGGTGACCAGGTGCACGTTTTCAATCACCAGTTGCACATTTTCAATCACCAGTTGCACGGAGGATTAATAGCAATCTGCATCCATCGCGATTTCTTAAAGTGTCTATAAAGCACTCAGGACGGGCCCGACCGAGACAGGGCCTTAGTGGGGTGCTCCCATAGCGGGCAACAATGAGAGGGGTGCCTTTAAATTCATTTTGAACCATATTTGAAATTTTGGGTTACCAGATGCACGTTTTCAATCACCAGTTGCACGGAGGATTAATAGCAATCTGCATCCATCGTGATTTCTTAAAGTGTGTAAAAAGCACCCAAGGACGGCCCTGACAGAGAGAGGGCCGTAGTGGGGCACTCCCCTAGCGGGCTATATCAATAGAATGACGGGTAAAAGTATTTAAAACCCTTTTATAATTTTTGGGTTACCAGATGCACGTTTTCAATCACCAGGTGCACGGAGGAAAATGAGCATTTGCATCCATAGTCATGTTTTAAACCGTCCATAAAGCACTCTTGGCCGGCCCCGGCAGAGAGAGAAAGAGATGGTGAAAAAAAAAAAAAAATCATCATCAGACCTTCCATAAATAATTCGGGCCGGCCCCCATTGCTAAAGGTCCGTAGTAGGGTGCGCCATAAGCGGACATGAATAGATGGAACACCGCTAACCGCATAGAGAACCGTGTTTTGGGTGACCAGGTGCACGTTTTCAATCACCAGTTGCACATTTTCAATCACCAGTTGCACGGAGGATTAATAGCAATCTGCATCCATCGCGATTTCTTAAAGTGTCTATAAAGCACTCAGGACGGGCCCGACCGAGACAGGGCCTTAGTGGGGTGCTCCCATAGCGGGCAACAATGAGAGGGGTGCCTTTAAATTCATTTTGAACCATATTTGAAATTTTGGGTTACCAGATGCACGTTTTCAATCACCAGTTGCACGGAGGATTAATAGCAATCTGCATCCATCGTGATTTCTTAAAGTGTGTAAAAAGCACCCAAGGACGGCCCTGACAGAGAGAGGGCCGTAGTGGGGCACTCCCCTAGCGGGCTATATCAATAGAATGACGGGTAAAAGTATTTAAAACCCTTTTATAATTTTTGGGTTACCAGATGCACGTTTTCAATCACCAGGTGCACGGAGGAAAATGAGCATTTGCATCCATAGTCATGTTTTAAACCGTCCATAAAGCACTCTTGGCCGGCCCCGGCAGAGAGAGAAAGAGATGGTGAAAAAAAAAAAAAAATCATCATCAGACCTTCCATAAATAATTCGGGCCGGCCCCCATTGCTAAAGGTCCGTAGTAGGGTGCGCCATAAGCGGACATGAATAGATGGAACACCGCTAACCGCATAGAGAACCGTGTTTTGGGTGACCAGGTGCACGTTTTCAATCACCAGTTGCACATTTTCAATCACCAGTTGCACGGAGGATTAATAGCAATCTGCATCCATCGCGATTTCTTAAAGTGTCTATAAAGCACTCAGGACGGGCCCGACCGAGACAGGGCCTTAGTGGGGTGCTCCCATAGCGGGCAACAATGAGAGGGGTGCCTTTAAATTCATTTTGAACCATATTTGAAATTTTGGGTTACCAGATGCACGTTTTCAATCACCAGTTGCACGGAGGATTAATAGCAATCTGCATCCATCGTGATTTCTTAAAGTGTGTAAAAAGCACCCAAGGACGGCCCTGACAGAGAGAGGGCCGTAGTGGGGCACTCCCCTAGCGGGCTATATCAATAGAATGACGGGTAAAAGTATTTAAAACCCTTTTATAATTTTTGGGTTACCAGATGCACGTTTTCAATCACCAGGTGCACGGAGGAAAATGAGCATTTGCATCCATAGTCATGTTTTAAACCGTCCATAAAGCACTCTTGGCCGGCCCCGGCAGAGAGAGAAAGAGATGGTGAAAAAAAAAAAAAATCATCATCAGACCTTCCATAAATAATTCGGGCCGGCCCCCATTGCTAAAGGTCCGTAGTAGGGTGCGCCATAAGCGGACATGAATAGATGGAACACCGCTAACCGCATAGAGAACCGTGTTTTGGGTGACCAGGTGCACGTTTTCAATCACCAGTTGCACATTTTCAATCACCAGTTGCACGGAGGATTAATAGCAATCTGCATCCATCGCGATTTCTTAAAGTGTCTATAAAGCACTCAGGACGGGCCCGACCGAGACAGGGCCTTAGTGGGGTGCTCCCATAGCGGGCAACAATGAGAGGGGTGCCTTTAAATTCATTTTGAACCATATTTGAAATTTTGGGTTACCAGATGCACGTTTTCAATCACCAGTTGCACGGAGGATTAATAGCAATCTGCATCCATCGTGATTTCTTAAAGTGTGTAAAAAGCACCCAAGGACGGCCCTGACAGAGAGAGGGCCGTAGTGGGGCACTCCCCTAGCGGGCTATATCAATAGAATGACGGGTAAAAGTATTTAAAACCCTTTTATAATTTTTGGGTTACCAGATGCACGTTTTCAATCACCAGGTGCACGGAGGAAAATGAGCATTTGCATCCATAGTCATGTTTTAAACCGTCCATAAAGCACTCTTGGCCGGCCCCGGCAGAGAGAGAAAGAGATGGTGAAAAAAAAAAAAAAATCATCATCAGACCTTCCATAAATAATTCGGGCCGGCCCCCATTGCTAAAGGTCCGTAGTAGGGTGCGCCATAAGCGGACATGAATAGATGGAACACCGCTAACCGCATAGAGAACCGTGTTTTGGGTGACCAGGTGCACGTTTTCAATCACCAGTTGCACATTTTCAATCACCAGTTGCACGGAGGATTAATAGCAATCTGCATCCATCGCGATTTCTTAAAGTGTCTATAAAGCACTCAGGACGGGCCCGACCGAGACAGGGCCTTAGTGGGGTGCTCCCATAGCGGGCAACAATGAGAGGGGTGCCTTTAAATTCATTTTGAACCATATTTGAAATTTTGGGTTACCAGATGCACGTTTTCAATCACCAGTTGCACGGAGGATTAATAGCAATCTGCATCCATCGTGATTTCTTAAAGTGTGTAAAAAGCACCCAAGGACGGCCCTGACAGAGAGAGGGCCGTAGTGGGGCACTCCCCTAGCGGGCTATATCAATAGAATGACGGGTAAAAGTATTTAAAACCCTTTTATAATTTTTGGGTTACCAGATGCACGTTTTCAATCACCAGGTGCACGGAGGAAAATGAGCATTTGCATCCATAGTCATGTTTTAAACCGTCCATAAAGCACTCTTGGCCGGCCCGGCAGAGAGAGAAAGAGATGGTGAAAAAAAAAAAAAAATCATCATCAGACCTTCCATAAATAATTCGGGCCGGCCCCCATTGCTAAAGGTCCGTAGTAGGGTGCGCCATAAGCGGACATGAATAGATGGAACACCGCTAACCGCATAGAGAACCGTGTTTTGGGTGACCAGGTGCACGTTTTCAATCACCAGTTGCACATTTTCAATCACCAGTTGCACGGAGGATTAATAGCAATCTGCATCCATCGCGATTTCTTAAAGTGTCTATAAAGCACTCAGGACGGGCCCGACCGAGACAGGGCCTTAGTGGGGTGCTCCCATAGCGGGCAACAATGAGAGGGGTGCCTTTAAATTCATTTTGAACCATATTTGAAATTTTGGGTTACCAGATGCACGTTTTCAATCACCAGTTGCACGGAGGATTAATAGCAATCTGCATCCATCGTGATTTCTTAAAGTGTGTAAAAAGCACCCAAGGACGGCCCTGACAGAGAGAGGGCCGTAGTGGGGCACTCCCCTAGCGGGCTATATCAATAGAATGACGGGTAAAAGTATTTAAAACCCTTTTATAATTTTTGGGTTACCAGATGCACGTTTTCAATCACCAGGTGCACGGAGGAAAATGAGCATTTGCATCCATAGTCATGTTTTAAACCGTCCATAAAGCACTCTGGCCGGCCCCGGCAGAGAGAGAAAGAGATGGTGAAAAAAAAAAAAAATCATCATCAGACCTTCCATAAATAATTCGGGCCGGCCCCCATTGCTAAAGGTCCGTAGTAGGGTGCGCCATAAGCGGACATGAATAGATGGAACACCGCTAACCGCATAGAGAACCGTGTTTTGGGTGACCAGGTGCACGTTTTCAATCACCAGTTGCACATTTTCAATCACCAGTTGCACGGAGGATTAATAGCAATCTGCATCCATCGCGATTTCTTAAAGTGTCTATAAAGCACTCAGGACGGGCCCGACCGAGACAGGGCCTTAGTGGGGTGCTCCCATAGCGGGCAACAATGAGAGGGGTGCCTTTAAATTCATTTTGAACCATATTTGAAATTTTGGGTTACCAGATGCACGTTTTCAATCACCAGTTGCACGGAGGATTAATAGCAATCTGCATCCATCGTGATTTCTTAAAGTGTGTAAAAAGCACCCAAGGACGGCCCTGACAGAGAGAGGGCCGTAGTGGGGCACTCCCCTAGCGGGCTATATCAATAGAATGACGGGTAAAAGTATTTAAAACCCTTTTATAATTTTTGGGTTACCAGATGCACGTTTTCAATCACCAGGTGCACGGAGGAAAATGAGCATTTGCATCCATAGTCATGTTTTAAACCGTCCATAAAGCACTCTTGGCCGGCCCCGGCAGAGAGAGAAAGAGATGGTGAAAAAAAAAAAAAAATCATCATCAGACCTTCCATAAATAATTCGGGCCGGCCCCCATTGCTAAAGGTCCGTAGTAGGGTGCGCCATAAGCGGACATGAATAGATGGAACACCGCTAACCGCATAGAGAACCGTGTTTTGGGTGACCAGGTGCACGTTTTCAATCACCAGTTGCACATTTTCAATCACCAGTTGCACGGAGGATTAATAGCAATCTGCATCCATCGCGATTTCTTAAAGTGTCTATAAAGCACTCAGGACGGGCCCGACCGAGACAGGGCCTTAGTGGGGTGCTCCCATAGCGGGCAACAATGAGAGGGGTGCCTTTAAATTCATTTTGAACCATATTTGAAATTTTGGGTTACCAGATGCACGTTTTCAATCACCAGTTGCACGGAGGATTAATAGCAATCTGCATCCATCGTGATTTCTTAAAGTGTGTAAAAAGCACCCAAGGACGGCCCTGACAGAGAGAGGGCCGTAGTGGGGCACTCCCCTAGCGGGCTATATCAATAGAATGACGGGTAAAAGTATTTAAAACCCTTTTATAATTTTTGGGTTACCAGATGCACGTTTTCAATCACCAGGTGCACGGAGGAAAATGAGCATTTGCATCCATAGTCATGTTTTAAACCGTCCATAAAGCACTCTTGGCCGGCCCCGGCAGAGAGAGAAAGAGATGGTGAAAAAAAAAAAAAATCATCATCAGACCTTCCATAAATAATTCGGGCCGGCCCCCATTGCTAAAGGTCCGTAGTAGGGTGCGCCATAAGCGGACATGAATAGATGGAACACCGCTAACCGCATAGAGAACCGTGTTTTGGGTGACCAGGTGCACGTTTTCAATCACCAGTTGCACATTTTCAATCACCAGTTGCACGGAGGATTAATAGCAATCTGCATCCATCGCGATTTCTTAAAGTGTCTATAAAGCACTCAGGACGGGCCCGACCGAGACAGGGCCTTAGTGGGGTGCTCCCATAGCGGGCAACAATGAGAGGGGTGCCTTTAAATTCATTTTGAACCATATTTGAAATTTTGGGTTACCAGATGCACGTTTTCAATCACCAGTTGCACGGAGGATTAATAGCAATCTGCATCCATCGTGATTTCTTAAAGTGTGTAAAAAGCACCCAAGGACGGCCCTGACAGAGAGAGGGCCGTAGTGGGGCACTCCCCTAGCGGGCTATATCAATAGAATGACGGGTAAAAGTATTTAAAACCCTTTTATAATTTTTGGGTTACCAGATGCACGTTTTCAATCACCAGGTGCACGGAGGAAAATGAGCATTTGCATCCATAGTCATGTTTTAAACCGTCCATAAAGCACTCTTGGCCGGCCCCGGCAGAGAGAGAAAGAGATGGTGAAAAAAAAAAAAAAATCATCATCAGACCTTCCATAAATAATTCGGGCCGGCCCCCATTGCTAAAGGTCCGTAGTAGGGTGCGCCATAAGCGGACATGAATAGATGGAACACCGCTAACCGCATAGAGAACCGTGTTTTGGGTGACCAGGTGCACGTTTTCAATCACCAGTTGCACATTTTCAATCACCAGTTGCACGGAGGATTAATAGCAATCTGCATCCATCGCGATTTCTTAAAGTGTCTATAAAGCACTCAGGACGGGCCCGACCGAGACAGGGCCTTAGTGGGGTGCTCCCATAGCGGGCAACAATGAGAGGGGTGCCTTTAAATTCATTTTGAACCATATTTGAAATTTTGGGTTACCAGATGCACGTTTTCAATCACCAGTTGCACGGAGGATTAATAGCAATCTGCATCCATCGTGATTTCTTAAAGTGTGTAAAAAGCACCCAAGGACGGCCCTGACAGAGAGAGGGCCGTAGTGGGGCACTCCCCTAGCGGGCTATATCAATAGAATGACGGGTAAAAGTATTTAAAACCCTTTTATAATTTTTGGGTTACCAGATGCACGTTTTCAATCACCAGGTGCACGGAGGAAAATGAGCATTTGCATCCATAGTCATGTTTTAAACCGTCCATAAAGCACTCTTGGCCGGCCCCGGCAGAGAGAGAAAGAGATGGTGAAAAAAAAAAAAAATCATCATCAGACCTTCCATAAATAATTCGGGCCGGCCCCCATTGCTAAAGGTCCGTAGTAGGGTGCGCCATAAGCGGACATGAATAGATGGAACACCGCTAACCGCATAGAGAACCGTGTTTTGGGTGACCAGGTGCACGTTTTCAATCACCAGTTGCACATTTTCAATCACCAGTTGCACGGAGGATTAATAGCAATCTGCATCCATCGCGATTTCTTAAAGTGTCTATAAAGCACTCAGGACGGGCCCGACCGAGACAGGGCCTTAGTGGGGTGCTCCCATAGCGGGCAACAATGAGAGGGGTGCCTTTAAATTCATTTTGAACCATATTTGAAATTTTGGGTTACCAGATGCACGTTTTCAATCACCAGTTGCACGGAGGATTAATAGCAATCTGCATCCATCGTGATTTCTTAAAGTGTGTAAAAAGCACCCAAGGACGGCCCTGACAGAGAGAGGGCCGTAGTGGGGCACTCCCCTAGCGGGCTATATCAATAGAATGACGGGTAAAAGTATTTAAAACCCTTTTATAATTTTTGGGTTACCAGATGCACGTTTTCAATCACCAGGTGCACGGAGGAAAATGAGCATTTGCATCCATAGTCATGTTTTAAACCGTCCATAAAGCACTCTTGGCCGCCCCGGCAGAGAGAGAAAGAGATGGTGAAAAAAAAAAAAAATCATCATCAGACCTTCCATAAATAATTCGGGCCGGCCCCCATTGCTAAAGGTCCGTAGTAGGGTGCGCCATAAGCGGACATGAATAGATGGAACACCGCTAACCGCATAGAGAACCGTGTTTTGGGTGACCAGGTGCACGTTTTCAATCACCAGTTGCACATTTTCAATCACCAGTTGCACGGAGGATTAATAGCAATCTGCATCCATCGCGATTTCTTAAAGTGTCTATAAAGCACTCAGGACGGGCCCGACCGAGACAGGGCCTTAGTGGGGTGCTCCCATAGCGGGCAACAATGAGAGGGGTGCCTTTAAATTCATTTTGAACCATATTTGAAATTTTGGGTTACCAGATGCACGTTTTCAATCACCAGTTGCACGGAGGATTAATAGCAATCTGCATCCATCGTGATTTCTTAAAGTGTGTAAAAAGCACCCAAGGACGGCCCTGACAGAGAGAGGGCCGTAGTGGGGCACTCCCCTAGCGGGCTATATCAATAGAATGACGGGTAAAAGTATTTAAAACCCTTTTATAATTTTTGGGTTACCAGATGCACGTTTTCAATCACCAGGTGCACGGAGGAAAATGAGCATTTGCATCCATAGTCATGTTTTAAACCGTCCATAAAGCACTCTTGGCCGGCCCCGGCAGAGAGAGAAAGAGATGGTGAAAAAAAAAAAAAATCATCATCAGACCTTCCATAAATAATTCGGGCCGGCCCCCATTGCTAAAGGTCCGTAGTAGGGTGCGCCATAAGCGGACATGAATAGATGGAACACCGCTAACCGCATAGAGAACCGTGTTTTGGGTGACCAGGTGCACGTTTTCAATCACCAGTTGCACATTTTCAATCACCAGTTGCACGGAGGATTAATAGCAATCTGCATCCATCGCGATTTCTTAAAGTGTCTATAAAGCACTCAGGACGGGCCCGACCGAGACAGGGCCTTAGTGGGGTGCTCCCATAGCGGGCAACAATGAGAGGGGTGCCTTTAAATTCATTTTGAACCATATTTGAAATTTTGGGTTACCAGATGCACGTTTTCAATCACCAGTTGCACGGAGGATTAATAGCAATCTGCATCCATCGTGATTTCTTAAAGTGTGTAAAAAGCACCCAAGGACGGCCCTGACAGAGAGAGGGCCGTAGTGGGGCACTCCCCTAGCGGGCTATATCAATAGAATGACGGGTAAAAGTATTTAAAACCCTTTTATAATTTTTGGGTTACCAGATGCACGTTTTCAATCACCAGGTGCACGGAGGAAAATGAGCATTTGCATCCATAGTCATGTTTTAAACCGTCCATAAAGCACTCTTGGCCGGCCCCGGCAGAGAGAGAAAGAGATGGTGAAAAAAAAAAAAAATCATCATCAGACCTTCCATAAATAATTCGGGCCGGCCCCCATTGCTAAAGGTCCGTAGTAGGGTGCGCCATAAGCGGACATGAATAGATGGAACACCGCTAACCGCATAGAGAACCGTGTTTTGGGTGACCAGGTGCACGTTTTCAATCACCAGTTGCACATTTTCAATCACCAGTTGCACGGAGGATTAATAGCAATCTGCATCCATCGCGATTTCTTAAAGTGTCTATAAAGCACTCAGGACGGGCCCGACCGAGACAGGGCCTTAGTGGGGTGCTCCCATAGCGGGCAACAATGAGAGGGGTGCCTTTAAATTCATTTTGAACCATATTTGAAATTTTGGGTTACCAGATGCACGTTTTCAATCACCAGTTGCACGGAGGATTAATAGCAATCTGCATCCATCGTGATTTCTTAAAGTGTGTAAAAAGCACCCAAGGACGGCCCTGACAGAGAGAGGGCCGTAGTGGGGCACTCCCCTAGCGGGCTATATCAATAGAATGACGGGTAAAAGTATTTAAAACCCTTTTATAATTTTTGGGTTACCAGATGCACGTTTTCAATCACCAGGTGCACGGAGGAAAATGAGCATTTGCATCCATAGTCATGTTTTAAACCGTCCATAAAGCACTCTTGGCCGGCCCCGGCAGAGAGAGAAAGAGATGGTGAAAAAAAAAAAAAAATCATCATCAGACCTTCCATAAATAATTCGGGCCGGCCCCCATTGCTAAAGGTCCGTAGTAGGGTGCGCCATAAGCGGACATGAATAGATGGAACACCGCTAACCGCATAGAGAACCGTGTTTTGGGTGACCAGGTGCACGTTTTCAATCACCAGTTGCACATTTTCAATCACCAGTTGCACGGAGGATTAATAGCAATCTGCATCCATCGCGATTTCTTAAAGTGTCTATAAAGCACTCAGGACGGGCCCGACCGAGACAGGGCCTTAGTGGGGTGCTCCCATAGCGGGCAACAATGAGAGGGGTGCCTTTAAATTCATTTTGAACCATATTTGAAATTTTGGGTTACCAGATGCACGTTTTCAATCACCAGTTGCACGGAGGATTAATAGCAATCTGCATCCATCGTGATTTCTTAAAGTGTGTAAAAAGCACCCAAGGACGGCCCTGACAGAGAGAGGGCCGTAGTGGGGCACTCCCCTAGCGGGCTATATCAATAGAATGACGGGTAAAAGTATTTAAAACCCTTTTATAATTTTTGGGTTACCAGATGCACGTTTTCAATCACCAGGTGCACGGAGGAAAATGAGCATTTGCATCCATAGTCATGTTTTAAACCGTCCATAAAGCACTCTTGGCCGGCCCCGGCAGAGAGAGAAAGAGATGGTGAAAAAAAAAAAAAATCATCATCAGACCTTCCATAAATAATTCGGGCCGGCCCCCATTGCTAAAGGTCCGTAGTAGGGTGCGCCATAAGCGGACATGAATAGATGGAACACCGCTAACCGCATAGAGAACCGTGTTTTGGGTGACCAGGTGCACGTTTTCAATCACCAGTTGCACATTTTCAATCACCAGTTGCACGGAGGATTAATAGCAATCTGCATCCATCGCGATTTCTTAAAGTGTCTATAAAGCACTCAGGACGGGCCCGACCGAGACAGGGCCTTAGTGGGGTGCTCCCATAGCGGGCAACAATGAGAGGGGTGCCTTTAAATTCATTTTGAACCATATTTGAAATTTTGGGTTACCAGATGCACGTTTTCAATCACCAGTTGCACGGAGGATTAATAGCAATCTGCATCCATCGTGATTTCTTAAAGTGTGTAAAAAGCACCCAAGGACGGCCCTGACAGAGAGAGGGCCGTAGTGGGGCACTCCCCTAGCGGGCTATATCAATAGAATGACGGGTAAAAGTATTTAAAACCCTTTTATAATTTTTGGGTTACCAGATGCACGTTTTCAATCACCAGGTGCACGGAGGAAAATGAGCATTTGCATCCATAGTCATGTTTTAAACCGTCCATAAAGCACTCTTGGCCGCCCCGGCAGAGAGAGAAAGAGATGGTGAAAAAAAAAAAAAATCATCATCAGACCTTCCATAAATAATTCGGGCCGGCCCCCATTGCTAAAGGTCCGTAGTAGGGTGCGCCATAAGCGGACATGAATAGATGGAACACCGCTAACCGCATAGAGAACCGTGTTTTGGGTGACCAGGTGCACGTTTTCAATCACCAGTTGCACATTTTCAATCACCAGTTGCACGGAGGATTAATAGCAATCTGCATCCATCGCGATTTCTTAAAGTGTCTATAAAGCACTCAGGACGGGCCCGACCGAGACAGGGCCTTAGTGGGGTGCTCCCATAGCGGGCAACAATGAGAGGGGTGCCTTTAAATTCATTTTGAACCATATTTGAAATTTTGGGTTACCAGATGCACGTTTTCAATCACCAGTTGCACGGAGGATTAATAGCAATCTGCATCCATCGTGATTTCTTAAAGTGTGTAAAAAGCACCCAAGGACGGCCCTGACAGAGAGAGGGCCGTAGTGGGGCACTCCCCTAGCGGGCTATATCAATAGAATGACGGGTAAAAGTATTTAAAACCCTTTTATAATTTTTGGGTTACCAGATGCACGTTTTCAATCACCAGGTGCACGGAGGAAAATGAGCATTTGCATCCATAGTCATGTTTTAAACCGTCCATAAAGCACTCTTGGCCGGCCCCGGCAGAGAGAGAAAGAGATGGTGAAAAAAAAAAAAAATCATCATCAGACCTTCCATAAATAATTCGGGCCGGCCCCCATTGCTAAAGGTCCGTAGTAGGGTGCGCCATAAGCGGACATGAATAGATGGAACACCGCTAACCGCATAGAGAACCGTGTTTTGGGTGACCAGGTGCACGTTTTCAATCACCAGTTGCACATTTTCAATCACCAGTTGCACGGAGGATTAATAGCAATCTGCATCCATCGCGATTTCTTAAAGTGTCTATAAAGCACTCAGGACGGGCCCGACCGAGACAGGGCCTTAGTGGGGTGCTCCCATAGCGGGCAACAATGAGAGGGGTGCCTTTAAATTCATTTTGAACCATATTTGAAATTTTGGGTTACCAGATGCACGTTTTCAATCACCAGTTGCACGGAGGATTAATAGCAATCTGCATCCATCGTGATTTCTTAAAGTGTGTAAAAAGCACCCAAGGACGGCCCTGACAGAGAGAGGGCCGTAGTGGGGCACTCCCCTAGCGGGCTATATCAATAGAATGACGGGTAAAAGTATTTAAAACCCTTTTATAATTTTTGGGTTACCAGATGCACGTTTTCAATCACCAGGTGCACGGAGGAAAATGAGCATTTGCATCCATAGTCATGTTTTAAACCGTCCATAAAGCACTCTTGGCCGGCCCCGGCAGAGAGAGAAAGAGATGGTGAAAAAAAAAAAAAATCATCATCAGACCTTCCATAAATAATTCGGGCCGGCCCCCATTGCTAAAGGTCCGTAGTAGGGTGCGCCATAAGCGGACATGAATAGATGGAACACCGCTAACCGCATAGAGAACCGTGTTTTGGGTGACCAGGTGCACGTTTTCAATCACCAGTTGCACATTTTCAATCACCAGTTGCACGGAGGATTAATAGCAATCTGCATCCATCGCGATTTCTTAAAGTGTCTATAAAGCACTCAGGACGGGCCCGACCGAGACAGGGCCTTAGTGGGGTGCTCCCATAGCGGGCAACAATGAGAGGGGTGCCTTTAAATTCATTTTGAACCATATTTGAAATTTTGGGTTACCAGATGCACGTTTTCAATCACCAGTTGCACGGAGGATTAATAGCAATCTGCATCCATCGTGATTTCTTAAAGTGTGTAAAAAGCACCCAAGGACGGCCCTGACAGAGAGAGGGCCGTAGTGGGGCACTCCCCTAGCGGGCTATATCAATAGAATGACGGGTAAAAGTATTTAAAACCCTTTTATAATTTTTGGGTTACCAGATGCACGTTTTCAATCACCAGGTGCACGGAGGAAAATGAGCATTTGCATCCATAGTCATGTTTTAAACCGTCCATAAAGCACTCTTGGCCGGCCCCGGCAGAGAGAGAAAGAGATGGTGAAAAAAAAAAAAAATCATCATCAGACCTTCCATAAATAATTCGGGCCGGCCCCCATTGCTAAAGGTCCGTAGTAGGGTGCGCCATAAGCGGACATGAATAGATGGAACACCGCTAACCGCATAGAGAACCGTGTTTTGGGTGACCAGGTGCACGTTTTCAATCACCAGTTGCACATTTTCAATCACCAGTTGCACGGAGGATTAATAGCAATCTGCATCCATCGCGATTTCTTAAAGTGTCTATAAAGCACTCAGGACGGGCCCGACCGAGACAGGGCCTTAGTGGGGTGCTCCCATAGCGGGCAACAATGAGAGGGGTGCCTTTAAATTCATTTTGAACCATATTTGAAATTTTGGGTTACCAGATGCACGTTTTCAATCACCAGTTGCACGGAGGATTAATAGCAATCTGCATCCATCGTGATTTCTTAAAGTGTGTAAAAAGCACCCAAGGACGGCCCTGACAGAGAGAGGGCCGTAGTGGGGCACTCCCCTAGCGGGCTATATCAATAGAATGACGGGTAAAAGTATTTAAAACCCTTTTATAATTTTTGGGTTACCAGATGCACGTTTTCAATCACCAGGTGCACGGAGGAAAATGAGCATTTGCATCCATAGTCATGTTTTAAACCGTCCATAAAGCACTCTTGGCCGGCCCCGGCAGAGAGAGAAAGAGATGGTGAAAAAAAAAAAAAATCATCATCAGACCTTCCATAAATAATTCGGGCCGGCCCCCATTGCTAAAGGTCCGTAGTAGGGTGCGCCATAAGCGGACATGAATAGATGGAACACCGCTAACCGCATAGAGAACCGTGTTTTGGGTGACCAGGTGCACGTTTTCAATCACCAGTTGCACATTTTCAATCACCAGTTGCACGGAGGATTAATAGCAATCTGCATCCATCGCGATTTCTTAAAGTGTCTATAAAGCACTCAGGACGGGCCCGACCGAGACAGGGCCTTAGTGGGGTGCTCCCATAGCGGGCAACAATGAGAGGGGTGCCTTTAAATTCATTTTGAACCATATTTGAAATTTTGGGTTACCAGATGCACGTTTTCAATCACCAGTTGCACGGAGGATTAATAGCAATCTGCATCCATCGTGATTTCTTAAAGTGTGTAAAAAGCACCCAAGGACGGCCCTGACAGAGAGAGGGCCGTAGTGGGGCACTCCCCTAGCGGGCTATATCAATAGAATGACGGGTAAAAGTATTTAAAACCCTTTTATAATTTTTGGGTTACCAGATGCACGTTTTCAATCACCAGGTGCACGGAGGAAAATGAGCATTTGCATCCATAGTCATGTTTTAAACCGTCCATAAAGCACTCTTGGCCGGCCCCGGCAGAGAGAGAAAGAGATGGTGAAAAAAAAAAAAAATCATCATCAGACCTTCCATAAATAATTCGGGCCGGCCCCCATTGCTAAAGGTCCGTAGTAGGGTGCGCCATAAGCGGACATGAATAGATGGAACACCGCTAACCGCATAGAGAACCGTGTTTTGGGTGACCAGGTGCACGTTTTCAATCACCAGTTGCACATTTTCAATCACCAGTTGCACGGAGGATTAATAGCAATCTGCATCCATCGCGATTTCTTAAAGTGTCTATAAAGCACTCAGGACGGGCCCGACCGAGACAGGGCCTTAGTGGGGTGCTCCCATAGCGGGCAACAATGAGAGGGGTGCCTTTAAATTCATTTTGAACCATATTTGAAATTTTGGGTTACCAGATGCACGTTTTCAATCACCAGTTGCACGGAGGATTAATAGCAATCTGCATCCATCGTGATTTCTTAAAGTGTGTAAAAAGCACCCAAGGACGGCCCTGACAGAGAGAGGGCCGTAGTGGGGCACTCCCCTAGCGGGCTATATCAATAGAATGACGGGTAAAAGTATTTAAAACCCTTTTATAATTTTTGGGTTACCAGATGCACGTTTTCAATCACCAGGTGCACGGAGGAAAATGAGCATTTGCATCCATAGTCATGTTTTAAACCGTCCATAAAGCACTCTTGGCCGGCCCCGGCAGAGAGAGAAAGAGATGGTGAAAAAAAAAAAAAATCATCATCAGACCTTCCATAAATAATTCGGGCCGGCCCCCATTGCTAAAGGTCCGTAGTAGGGTGCGCCATAAGCGGACATGAATAGATGGAACACCGCTAACCGCATAGAGAACCGTGTTTTGGGTGACCAGGTGCACGTTTTCAATCACCAGTTGCACATTTTCAATCACCAGTTGCACGGAGGATTAATAGCAATCTGCATCCATCGCGATTTCTTAAAGTGTCTATAAAGCACTCAGGACGGGCCCGACCGAGACAGGGCCTTAGTGGGGTGCTCCCATAGCGGGCAACAATGAGAGGGGTGCCTTTAAATTCATTTTGAACCATATTTGAAATTTTGGGTTACCAGATGCACGTTTTCAATCACCAGTTGCACGGAGGATTAATAGCAATCTGCATCCATCGTGATTTCTTAAAGTGTGTAAAAAGCACCCAAGGACGGCCCTGACAGAGAGAGGGCCGTAGTGGGGCACTCCCCTAGCGGGCTATATCAATAGAATGACGGGTAAAAGTATTTAAAACCCTTTTATAATTTTTGGGTTACCAGATGCACGTTTTCAATCACCAGGTGCACGGAGGAAAATGAGCATTTGCATCCATAGTCATGTTTTAAACCGTCCATAAAGCACTCTTGGCCGGCCCCGGCAGAGAGAGAAAGAGATGGTGAAAAAAAAAAAAAATCATCATCAGACCTTCCATAAATAATTCGGGCCGGCCCCCATTGCTAAAGGTCCGTAGTAGGGTGCGCCATAAGCGGACATGAATAGATGGAACACCGCTAACCGCATAGAGAACCGTGTTTTGGGTGACCAGGTGCACGTTTTCAATCACCAGTTGCACATTTTCAATCACCAGTTGCACGGAGGATTAATAGCAATCTGCATCCATCGCGATTTCTTAAAGTGTCTATAAAGCACTCAGGACGGGCCCGACCGAGACAGGGCCTTAGTGGGGTGCTCCCATAGCGGGCAACAATGAGAGGGGTGCCTTTAAATTCATTTTGAACCATATTTGAAATTTTGGGTTACCAGATGCACGTTTTCAATCACCAGTTGCACGGAGGATTAATAGCAATCTGCATCCATCGTGATTTCTTAAAGTGTGTAAAAAGCACCCAAGGACGGCCCTGACAGAGAGAGGGCCGTAGTGGGGCACTCCCCTAGCGGGCTATATCAATAGAATGACGGGTAAAAGTATTTAAAACCCTTTTATAATTTTTGGGTTACCAGATGCACGTTTTCAATCACCAGGTGCACGGAGGAAAATGAGCATTTGCATCCATAGTCATGTTTTAAACCGTCCATAAAGCACTCTTGGCCGGCCCCGGCAGAGAGAGAAAGAGATGGTGAAAAAAAAAAAAAATCATCATCAGACCTTCCATAAATAATTCGGGCCGGCCCCCATTGCTAAAGGTCCGTAGTAGGGTGCGCCATAAGCGGACATGAATAGATGGAACACCGCTAACCGCATAGAGAACCGTGTTTTGGGTGACCAGGTGCACGTTTTCAATCACCAGTTGCACATTTTCAATCACCAGTTGCACGGAGGATTAATAGCAATCTGCATCCATCGCGATTTCTTAAAGTGTCTATAAAGCACTCAGGACGGGCCCGACCGAGACAGGGCCTTAGTGGGGTGCTCCCATAGCGGGCAACAATGAGAGGGGTGCCTTTAAATTCATTTTGAACCATATTTGAAATTTGGGTTACCAGATGCACGTTTTCAATCACCAGTTGCACGGAGGATTAATAGCAATCTGCATCCATCGTGATTTCTTAAAGTGTGTAAAAAGCACCCAAGGACGGCCCTGACAGAGAGAGGGCCGTAGTGGGGCACTCCCCTAGCGGGCTATATCAATAGAATGACGGGTAAAAGTATTTAAAACCCTTTTATAATTTTTGGGTTACCAGATGCACGTTTTCAATCACCAGGTGCACGGAGGAAAATGAGCATTTGCATCCATAGTCATGTTTTAAACCGTCCATAAAGCACTCTTGGCCGGCCCCGGCAGAGAGAGAAAGAGATGGTGAAAAAAAAAAAAAATCATCATCAGACCTTCCATAAATAATTCGGGCCGGCCCCCATTGCTAAAGGTCCGTAGTAGGGTGCGCCATAAGCGGACATGAATAGATGGAACACCGCTAACCGCATAGAGAACCGTGTTTTGGGTGACCAGGTGCACGTTTTCAATCACCAGTTGCACATTTTCAATCACCAGTTGCACGGAGGATTAATAGCAATCTGCATCCATCGCGATTTCTTAAAGTGTCTATAAAGCACTCAGGACGGGCCCGACCGAGACAGGGCCTTAGTGGGGTGCTCCCATAGCGGGCAACAATGAGAGGGGTGCCTTTAAATTCATTTTGAACCATATTTGAAATTTTGGGTTACCAGATGCACGTTTTCAATCACCAGTTGCACGGAGGATTAATAGCAATCTGCATCCATCGTGATTTCTTAAAGTGTGTAAAAAGCACCCAAGGACGGCCCTGACAGAGAGAGGGCCGTAGTGGGGCACTCCCCTAGCGGGCTATATCAATAGAATGACGGGTAAAAGTATTTAAAACCCTTTTATAATTTTTGGGTTACCAGATGCACGTTTTCAATCACCAGGTGCACGGAGGAAAATGAGCATTTGCATCCATAGTCATGTTTTAAACCGTCCATAAAGCACTCTTGGCCGGCCCCGGCAGAGAGAGAAAGAGATGGTGAAAAAAAAAAAAAATCATCATCAGACCTTCCATAAATAATTCGGGCCGGCCCCCATTGCTAAAGGTCCGTAGTAGGGTGCGCCATAAGCGGACATGAATAGATGGAACACCGCTAACCGCATAGAGAACCGTGTTTTGGGTGACCAGGTGCACGTTTTCAATCACCAGTTGCACATTTTCAATCACCAGTTGCACGGAGGATTAATAGCAATCTGCATCCATCGCGATTTCTTAAAGTGTCTATAAAGCACTCAGGACGGGCCCGACCGAGACAGGGCCTTAGTGGGGTGCTCCCATAGCGGGCAACAATGAGAGGGGTGCCTTTAAATTCATTTGAACCATATTTGAAATTTTGGGTTACCAGATGCACGTTTTCAATCACCAGTTGCACGGAGGATTAATAGCAATCTGCATCCATCGTGATTTCTTAAAGTGTGTAAAAAGCACCCAAGGACGGCCCTGACAGAGAGAGGGCCGTAGTGGGGCACTCCCCTAGCGGGCTATATCAATAGAATGACGGGTAAAAGTATTTAAAACCCTTTTATAATTTTTGGGTTACCAGATGCACGTTTTCAATCACCAGGTGCACGGAGGAAAATGAGCATTTGCATCCATAGTCATGTTTTAAACCGTCCATAAAGCACTCTTGGCCGGCCCCGGCAGAGAGAGAAAGAGATGGTGAAAAAAAAAAAAAATCATCATCAGACCTTCCATAAATAATTCGGGCCGGCCCCCATTGCTAAAGGTCCGTAGTAGGGTGCGCCATAAGCGGACATGAATAGATGGAACACCGCTAACCGCATAGAGAACCGTGTTTTGGGTGACCAGGTGCACGTTTTCAATCACCAGTTGCACATTTTCAATCACCAGTTGCACGGAGGATTAATAGCAATCTGCATCCATCGCGATTTCTTAAAGTGTCTATAAAGCACTCAGGACGGGCCCGACCGAGACAGGGCCTTAGTGGGGTGCTCCCATAGCGGGCAACAATGAGAGGGGTGCCTTTAAATTCATTTTGAACCATATTTGAAATTTTGGGTTACCAGATGCACGTTTTCAATCACCAGTTGCACGGAGGATTAATAGCAATCTGCATCCATCGTGATTTCTTAAAGTGTGTAAAAAGCACCCAAGGACGGCCCTGACAGAGAGAGGGCCGTAGTGGGGCACTCCCCTAGCGGGCTATATCAATAGAATGACGGGTAAAAGTATTTAAAACCCTTTTATAATTTTTGGGTTACCAGATGCACGTTTTCAATCACCAGGTGCACGGAGGAAAATGAGCATTTGCATCCATAGTCATGTTTTAAACCGTCCATAAAGCACTCTTGGCCGGCCCCGGCAGAGAGAGAAAGAGATGGTGAAAAAAAAAAAAAATCATCATCAGACCTTCCATAAATAATTCGGGCCGGCCCCCATTGCTAAAGGTCCGTAGTAGGGTGCGCCATAAGCGGACATGAATAGATGGAACACCGCTAACCGCATAGAGAACCGTGTTTTGGGTGACCAGGTGCACGTTTTCAATCACCAGTTGCACATTTTCAATCACCAGTTGCACGGAGGATTAATAGCAATCTGCATCCATCGCGATTTCTTAAAGTGTCTATAAAGCACTCAGGACGGGCCCGACCGAGACAGGGCCTTAGTGGGGTGCTCCCATAGCGGGCAACAATGAGAGGGGTGCCTTTAAATTCATTTTGAACCATATTTGAAATTTTGGGTTACCAGATGCACGTTTTCAATCACCAGTTGCACGGAGGATTAATAGCAATCTGCATCCATCGTGATTTCTTAAAGTGTGTAAAAAGCACCCAAGGACGGCCCTGACAGAGAGAGGGCCGTAGTGGGGCACTCCCCTAGCGGGCTATATCAATAGAATGACGGGTAAAAGTATTTAAAACCCTTTTATAATTTTTGGGTTACCAGATGCACGTTTTCAATCACCAGGTGCACGGAGGAAAATGAGCATTTGCATCCATAGTCATGTTTTAAACCGTCCATAAAGCACTCTTGGCCGGCCCCGGCAGAGAGAGAAAGAGATGGTGAAAAAAAAAAAAAAATCATCATCAGACCTTCCATAAATAATTCGGGCCGGCCCCCATTGCTAAAGGTCCGTAGTAGGGTGCGCCATAAGCGGACATGAATAGATGGAACACCGCTAACCGCATAGAGAACCGTGTTTTGGGTGACCAGGTGCACGTTTTCAATCACCAGTTGCACATTTTCAATCACCAGTTGCACGGAGGATTAATAGCAATCTGCATCCATCGCGATTTCTTAAAGTGTCTATAAAGCACTCAGGACGGGCCCGACCGAGACAGGGCCTTAGTGGGGTGCTCCCATAGCGGGCAACAATGAGAGGGGTGCCTTTAAATTCATTTTGAACCATATTTGAAATTTTGGGTTACCAGATGCACGTTTTCAATCACCAGTTGCACGGAGGATTAATAGCAATCTGCATCCATCGTGATTTCTTAAAGTGTGTAAAAAGCACCCAAGGACGGCCCTGACAGAGAGAGGGCCGTAGTGGGGCACTCCCCTAGCGGGCTATATCAATAGAATGACGGGTAAAAGTATTTAAAACCCTTTTATAATTTTTGGGTTACCAGATGCACGTTTTCAATCACCAGGTGCACGGAGGAAAATGAGCATTTGCATCCATAGTCATGTTTTAAACCGTCCATAAAGCACTCTTGGCCGGCCCCGGCAGAGAGAGAAAGAGATGGTGAAAAAAAAAAAAAATCATCATCAGACCTTCCATAAATAATTCGGGCCGGCCCCCATTGCTAAAGGTCCGTAGTAGGGTGCGCCATAAGCGGACATGAATAGATGGAACACCGCTAACCGCATAGAGAACCGTGTTTTGGGTGACCAGGTGCACGTTTTCAATCACCAGTTGCACATTTTCAATCACCAGTTGCACGGAGGATTAATAGCAATCTGCATCCATCGCGATTTCTTAAAGTGTCTATAAAGCACTCAGGACGGGCCCGACCGAGACAGGGCCTTAGTGGGGTGCTCCCATAGCGGGCAACAATGAGAGGGGTGCCTTTAAATTCATTTTGAACCATATTTGAAATTTTGGGTTACCAGATGCACGTTTTCAATCACCAGTTGCACGGAGGATTAATAGCAATCTGCATCCATCGTGATTTCTTAAAGTGTGTAAAAAGCACCCAAGGACGGCCCTGACAGAGAGAGGGCCGTAGTGGGGCACTCCCCTAGCGGGCTATATCAATAGAATGACGGGTAAAAGTATTTAAAACCTTTTATAATTTTTGGGTTACCAGATGCACGTTTTCAATCACCAGGTGCACGGAGGAAAATGAGCATTTGCATCCATAGTCATGTTTTAAACCGTCCATAAAGCACTCTTGGCCGGCCCGGCAGAGAGAGAAAGAGATGGTGAAAAAAAAAAAAAATCATCATCAGACCTTCCATAAATAATTCGGGCCGGCCCCCATTGCTAAAGGTCCGTAGTAGGGTGCGCCATAAGCGGACATGAATAGATGGAACACCGCTAACCGCATAGAGAACCGTGTTTTGGGTGACCAGGTGCACGTTTTCAATCACCAGTTGCACATTTTCAATCACCAGTTGCACGGAGGATTAATAGCAATCTGCATCCATCGCGATTTCTTAAAGTGTCTATAAAGCACTCAGGACGGGCCCGACCGAGACAGGGCCTTAGTGGGGTGCTCCCATAGCGGGCAACAATGAGAGGGGTGCCTTTAAATTCATTTTGAACCATATTTGAAATTTTGGGTTACCAGATGCACGTTTTCAATCACCAGTTGCACGGAGGATTAATAGCAATCTGCATCCATCGTGATTTCTTAAAGTGTGTAAAAAGCACCCAAGGACGGCCCTGACAGAGAGAGGGCCGTAGTGGGGCACTCCCCTAGCGGGCTATATCAATAGAATGACGGGTAAAAGTATTTAAAACCCTTTTATAATTTTTGGGTTACCAGATGCACGTTTTCAATCACCAGGTGCACGGAGGAAAATGAGCATTTGCATCCATAGTCATGTTTTAAACCGTCCATAAAGCACTCTTGGCCGGCCCGGCAGAGAGAGAAAGAGATGGTGAAAAAAAAAAAAAAATCATCATCAGACCTTCCATAAATAATTCGGGCCGGCCCCCATTGCTAAAGGTCCGTAGTAGGGTGCGCCATAAGCGGACATGAATAGATGGAACACCGCTAACCGCATAGAGAACCGTGTTTTGGGTGACCAGGTGCACGTTTTCAATCACCAGTTGCACATTTTCAATCACCAGTTGCACGGAGGATTAATAGCAATCTGCATCCATCGCGATTTCTTAAAGTGTCTATAAAGCACTCAGGACGGGCCCGACCGAGACAGGGCCTTAGTGGGGTGCTCCCATAGCGGGCAACAATGAGAGGGGTGCCTTTAAATTCATTTTGAACCATATTTGAAATTTTGGGTTACCAGATGCACGTTTTCAATCACCAGTTGCACGGAGGATTAATAGCAATCTGCATCCATCGTGATTTCTTAAAGTGTGTAAAAAGCACCCAAGGACGGCCCTGACAGAGAGAGGGCCGTAGTGGGGCACTCCCCTAGCGGGCTATATCAATAGAATGACGGGTAAAAGTATTTAAAACCCTTTTATAATTTTGGGTTACCAGATGCACGTTTTCAATCACCAGGTGCACGGAGGAAAATGAGCATTTGCATCCATAGTCATGTTTTAAACCGTCCATAAAGCACTCTTGGCCGGCCCCGGCAGAGAGAGAAAGAGATGGTGAAAAAAAAAAAAAATCATCATCAGACCTTCCATAAATAATTCGGGCCGGCCCCCATTGCTAAAGGTCCGTAGTAGGGTGCGCCATAAGCGGACATGAATAGATGGAACACCGCTAACCGCATAGAGAACCGTGTTTTGGGTGACCAGGTGCACGTTTTCAATCACCAGTTGCACATTTTCAATCACCAGTTGCACGGAGGATTAATAGCAATCTGCATCCATCGCGATTTCTTAAAGTGTCTATAAAGCACTCAGGACGGGCCCGACCGAGACAGGGCCTTAGTGGGGTGCTCCCATAGCGGGCAACAATGAGAGGGGTGCCTTTAAATTCATTTTGAACCATATTTGAAATTTTGGGTTACCAGATGCACGTTTTCAATCACCAGTTGCACGGAGGATTAATAGCAATCTGCATCCATCGTGATTTCTTAAAGTGTGTAAAAAGCACCCAAGGACGGCCCTGACAGAGAGAGGGCCGTAGTGGGGCACTCCCCTAGCGGGCTATATCAATAGAATGACGGGTAAAAGTATTTAAAACCCTTTTATAATTTTTGGGTTACCAGATGCACGTTTTCAATCACCAGGTGCACGGAGGAAAATGAGCATTTGCATCCATAGTCATGTTTTAAACCGTCCATAAAGCACTCTTGGCCGGCCCGGCAGAGAGAGAAAGAGATGGTGAAAAAAAAAAAAAATCATCATCAGACCTTCCATAAATAATTCGGGCCGGCCCCCATTGCTAAAGGTCCGTAGTAGGGTGCGCCATAAGCGGACATGAATAGATGGAACACCGCTAACCGCATAGAGAACCGTGTTTTGGGTGACCAGGTGCACGTTTTCAATCACCAGTTGCACATTTTCAATCACCAGTTGCACGGAGGATTAATAGCAATCTGCATCCATCGCGATTTCTTAAAGTGTCTATAAAGCACTCAGGACGGGCCCGACCGAGACAGGGCCTTAGTGGGGTGCTCCCATAGCGGGCAACAATGAGAGGGGTGCCTTTAAATTCATTTTGAACCATATTTGAAATTTTGGGTTACCAGATGCACGTTTTCAATCACCAGTTGCACGGAGGATTAATAGCAATCTGCATCCATCGTGATTTCTTAAAGTGTGTAAAAAGCACCCAAGGACGGCCCTGACAGAGAGAGGGCCGTAGTGGGGCACTCCCCTAGCGGGCTATATCAATAGAATGACGGGTAAAAGTATTTAAAACCCTTTTATAATTTTTGGGTTACCAGATGCACGTTTTCAATCACCAGGTGCACGGAGGAAAATGAGCATTTGCATCCATAGTCATGTTTTAAACCGTCCATAAAGCACTCTTGGCCGGCCCCGGCAGAGAGAGAAAGAGATGGTGAAAAAAAAAAAAAATCATCATCAGACCTTCCATAAATAATTCGGGCCGGCCCCATTGCTAAAGGTCCGTAGTAGGGTGCGCCATAAGCGGACATGAATAGATGGAACACCGCTAACCGCATAGAGAACCGTGTTTTGGGTGACCAGGTGCACGTTTTCAATCACCAGTTGCACATTTTCAATCACCAGTTGCACGGAGGATTAATAGCAATCTGCATCCATCGCGATTTCTTAAAGTGTCTATAAAGCACTCAGGACGGGCCCGACCGAGACAGGGCCTTAGTGGGGTGCTCCCATAGCGGGCAACAATGAGAGGGGTGCCTTTAAATTCATTTTGAACCATATTTGAAATTTTGGGTTACCAGATGCACGTTTTCAATCACCAGTTGCACGGAGGATTAATAGCAATCTGCATCCATCGTGATTTCTTAAAGTGTGTAAAAAGCACCCAAGGACGGCCCTGACAGAGAGAGGGCCGTAGTGGGGCACTCCCCTAGCGGGCTATATCAATAGAATGACGGGTAAAAGTATTTAAAACCCTTTTATAATTTTTGGGTTACCAGATGCACGTTTTCAATCACCAGGTGCACGGAGGAAAATGAGCATTTGCATCCATAGTCATGTTTTAAACCGTCCATAAAGCACTCTTGGCCGGCCCCGGCAGAGAGAGAAAGAGATGGTGAAAAAAAAAAAAAAATCATCATCAGACCTTCCATAAATAATTCGGGCCGGCCCCCATTGCTAAAGGTCCGTAGTAGGGTGCGCCATAAGCGGACATGAATAGATGGAACACCGCTAACCGCATAGAGAACCGTGTTTTGGGTGACCAGGTGCACGTTTTCAATCACCAGTTGCACATTTTCAATCACCAGTTGCACGGAGGATTAATAGCAATCTGCATCCATCGCGATTTCTTAAAGTGTCTATAAAGCACTCAGGACGGGCCCGACCGAGACAGGGCCTTAGTGGGGTGCTCCCATAGCGGGCAACAATGAGAGGGGTGCCTTTAAATTCATTTTGAACCATATTTGAAATTTTGGGTTACCAGATGCACGTTTTCAATCACCAGTTGCACGGAGGATTAATAGCAATCTGCATCCATCGTGATTTCTTAAAGTGTGTAAAAAGCACCCAAGGACGGCCCTGACAGAGAGAGGGCCGTAGTGGGGCACTCCCCTAGCGGGCTATATCAATAGAATGACGGGTAAAAGTATTTAAAACCCTTTTATAATTTTTGGGTTACCAGATGCACGTTTTCAATCACCAGGTGCACGGAGGAAAATGAGCATTTGCATCCATAGTCATGTTTTAAACCGTCCATAAAGCACTCTTGGCCGGCCCCGGCAGAGAGAGAAAGAGATGGTGAAAAAAAAAAAAAATCATCATCAGACCTTCCATAAATAATTCGGGCCGGCCCCCATTGCTAAAGGTCCGTAGTAGGGTGCGCCATAAGCGGACATGAATAGATGGAACACCGCTAACCGCATAGAGAACCGTGTTTTGGGTGACCAGGTGCACGTTTTCAATCACCAGTTGCACATTTTCAATCACCAGTTGCACGGAGGATTAATAGCAATCTGCATCCATCGCGATTTCTTAAAGTGTCTATAAAGCACTCAGGACGGGCCCGACCGAGACAGGGCCTTAGTGGGGTGCTCCCATAGCGGGCAACAATGAGAGGGGTGCCTTTAAATTCATTTTGAACCATATTTGAAATTTTGGGTTACCAGATGCACGTTTTCAATCACCAGTTGCACGGAGGATTAATAGCAATCTGCATCCATCGTGATTTCTTAAAGTGTGTAAAAAGCACCCAAGGACGGCCCTGACAGAGAGAGGGCCGTAGTGGGGCACTCCCCTAGCGGGCTATATCAATAGAATGACGGGTAAAAGTATTTAAAACCCTTTTATAATTTTTGGGTTACCAGATGCACGTTTTCAATCACCAGGTGCACGGAGGAAAATGAGCATTTGCATCCATAGTCATGTTTTAAACCGTCCATAAAGCACTCTTGGCCGGCCCCGGCAGAGAGAGAAAGAGATGGTGAAAAAAAAAAAAAATCATCATCAGACCTTCCATAAATAATTCGGGCCGGCCCCCATTGCTAAAGGTCCGTAGTAGGGTGCGCCATAAGCGGACATGAATAGATGGAACACCGCTAACCGCATAGAGAACCGTGTTTTGGGTGACCAGGTGCACGTTTTCAATCACCAGTTGCACATTTTCAATCACCAGTTGCACGGAGGATTAATAGCAATCTGCATCCATCGCGATTTCTTAAAGTGTCTATAAAGCACTCAGGACGGGCCCGACCGAGACAGGGCCTTAGTGGGGTGCTCCCATAGCGGGCAACAATGAGAGGGGTGCCTTTAAATTCATTTTGAACCATATTTGAAATTTTGGGTTACCAGATGCACGTTTTCAATCACCAGTTGCACGGAGGATTAATAGCAATCTGCATCCATCGTGATTTCTTAAAGTGTGTAAAAAGCACCCAAGGACGGCCCTGACAGAGAGAGGGCCGTAGTGGGGCACTCCCCTAGCGGGCTATATCAATAGAATGACGGGTAAAAGTATTTAAAACCCTTTTATAATTTTTGGGTTACCAGATGCACGTTTTCAATCACCAGGTGCACGGAGGAAAATGAGCATTTGCATCCATAGTCATGTTTTAAACCGTCCATAAAGCACTCTTGGCCGGCCCCGGCAGAGAGAGAAAGAGATGGTGAAAAAAAAAAAAATCATCATCAGACCTTCCATAAATAATTCGGGCCGGCCCCCATTGCTAAAGGTCCGTAGTAGGGTGCGCCATAAGCGGACATGAATAGATGGAACACCGCTAACCGCATAGAGAACCGTGTTTTGGGTGACCAGGTGCACGTTTTCAATCACCAGTTGCACATTTTCAATCACCAGTTGCACGGAGGATTAATAGCAATCTGCATCCATCGCGATTTCTTAAAGTGTCTATAAAGCACTCAGGACGGGCCCGACCGAGACAGGGCCTTAGTGGGGTGCTCCCATAGCGGGCAACAATGAGAGGGGTGCCTTTAAATTCATTTTGAACCATATTTGAAATTTTGGGTTACCAGATGCACGTTTTCAATCACCAGTTGCACGGAGGATTAATAGCAATCTGCATCCATCGTGATTTCTTAAAGTGTGTAAAAAGCACCCAAGGACGGCCCTGACAGAGAGAGGGCCGTAGTGGGGCACTCCCCTAGCGGGCTATATCAATAGAATGACGGGTAAAAGTATTTAAAACCCTTTTATAATTTTTGGGTTACCAGATGCACGTTTTCAATCACCAGGTGCACGGAGGAAAATGAGCATTTGCATCCATAGTCATGTTTTAAACCGTCCATAAAGCACTCTTGGCCGGCCCCGGCAGAGAGAGAAAGAGATGGTGAAAAAAAAAAAAAAATCATCATCAGACCTTCCATAAATAATTCGGGCCGGCCCCCATTGCTAAAGGTCCGTAGTAGGGTGCGCCATAAGCGGACATGAATAGATGGAACACCGCTAACCGCATAGAGAACCGTGTTTTGGGTGACCAGGTGCACGTTTTCAATCACCAGTTGCACATTTTCAATCACCAGTTGCACGGAGGATTAATAGCAATCTGCATCCATCGCGATTTCTTAAAGTGTCTATAAAGCACTCAGGACGGGCCCGACCGAGACAGGGCCTTAGTGGGGTGCTCCCATAGCGGGCAACAATGAGAGGGGTGCCTTTAAATTCATTTTGAACCATATTTGAAATTTTGGGTTACCAGATGCACGTTTTCAATCACCAGTTGCACGGAGGATTAATAGCAATCTGCATCCATCGTGATTTCTTAAAGTGTGTAAAAAGCACCCAAGGACGGCCCTGACAGAGAGAGGGCCGTAGTGGGGCACTCCCCTAGCGGGCTATATCAATAGAATGACGGGTAAAAGTATTTAAAACCCTTTTATAATTTTTGGGTTACCAGATGCACGTTTTCAATCACCAGGTGCACGGAGGAAAATGAGCATTTGCATCCATAGTCATGTTTTAAACCGTCCATAAAGCACTCTTGGCCGGCCCCGGCAGAGAGAGAAAGAGATGGTGAAAAAAAAAAAAAATCATCATCAGACCTTCCATAAATAATTCGGGCCGGCCCCCATTGCTAAAGGTCCGTAGTAGGGTGCGCCATAAGCGGACATGAATAGATGGAACACCGCTAACCGCATAGAGAACCGTGTTTTGGGTGACCAGGTGCACGTTTTCAATCACCAGTTGCACATTTTCAATCACCAGTTGCACGGAGGATTAATAGCAATCTGCATCCATCGCGATTTCTTAAAGTGTCTATAAAGCACTCAGGACGGGCCCGACCGAGACAGGGCCTTAGTGGGGTGCTCCCATAGCGGGCAACAATGAGAGGGGTGCCTTTAAATTCATTTTGAACCATATTTGAAATTTTGGGTTACCAGATGCACGTTTTCAATCACCAGTTGCACGGAGGATTAATAGCAATCTGCATCCATCGTGATTTCTTAAAGTGTGTAAAAAGCACCCAAGGACGGCCCTGACAGAGAGAGGGCCGTAGTGGGGCACTCCCCTAGCGGGCTATATCAATAGAATGACGGGTAAAAGTATTTAAAACCCTTTTATAATTTTTGGGTTACCAGATGCACGTTTTCAATCACCAGGTGCACGGAGGAAAATGAGCATTTGCATCCATAGTCATGTTTTAAACCGTCCATAAAGCACTCTTGGCCGGCCCCGGCAGAGAGAGAAAGAGATGGTGAAAAAAAAAAAAAATCATCATCAGACCTTCCATAAATAATTCGGGCCGGCCCCCATTGCTAAAGGTCCGTAGTAGGGTGCGCCATAAGCGGACATGAATAGATGGAACACCGCTAACCGCATAGAGAACCGTGTTTTGGGTGACCAGGTGCACGTTTTCAATCACCAGTTGCACATTTTCAATCACCAGTTGCACGGAGGATTAATAGCAATCTGCATCCATCGCGATTTCTTAAAGTGTCTATAAAGCACTCAGGACGGGCCCGACCGAGACAGGGCCTTAGTGGGGTGCTCCCATAGCGGGCAACAATGAGAGGGGTGCCTTTAAATTCATTTTGAACCATATTTGAAATTTTGGGTTACCAGATGCACGTTTTCAATCACCAGTTGCACGGAGGATTAATAGCAATCTGCATCCATCGTGATTTCTTAAAGTGTGTAAAAAGCACCCAAGGACGGCCCTGACAGAGAGAGGGCCGTAGTGGGGCACTCCCCTAGCGGGCTATATCAATAGAATGACGGGTAAAAGTATTTAAAACCCTTTTATAATTTTTGGGTTACCAGATGCACGTTTTCAATCACCAGGTGCACGGAGGAAAATGAGCATTTGCATCCATAGTCATGTTTTAAACCGTCCATAAAGCACTCTTGGCCGGCCCCGGCAGAGAGAGAAAGAGATGGTGAAAAAAAAAAAAAAATCATCATCAGACCTTCCATAAATAATTCGGGCCGGCCCCCATTGCTAAAGGTCCGTAGTAGGGTGCGCCATAAGCGGACATGAATAGATGGAACACCGCTAACCGCATAGAGAACCGTGTTTTGGGTGACCAGGTGCACGTTTTCAATCACCAGTTGCACATTTTCAATCACCAGTTGCACGGAGGATTAATAGCAATCTGCATCCATCGCGATTTCTTAAAGTGTCTATAAAGCACTCAGGACGGGCCCGACCGAGACAGGGCCTTAGTGGGGTGCTCCCATAGCGGGCAACAATGAGAGGGGTGCCTTTAAATTCATTTTGAACCATATTTGAAATTTTGGGTTACCAGATGCACGTTTTCAATCACCAGTTGCACGGAGGATTAATAGCAATCTGCATCCATCGTGATTTCTTAAAGTGTGTAAAAAGCACCCAAGGACGGCCCTGACAGAGAGAGGGCCGTAGTGGGGCACTCCCCTAGCGGGCTATATCAATAGAATGACGGGTAAAAGTATTTAAAACCCTTTTATAATTTTTGGGTTACCAGATGCACGTTTTCAATCACCAGGTGCACGGAGGAAAATGAGCATTTGCATCCATAGTCATGTTTTAAACCGTCCATAAAGCACTCTTGGCCGGCCCCGGCAGAGAGAGAAAGAGATGGTGAAAAAAAAAAAAAAATCATCATCAGACCTTCCATAAATAATTCGGGCCGGCCCCCATTGCTAAAGGTCCGTAGTAGGGTGCGCCATAAGCGGACATGAATAGATGGAACACCGCTAACCGCATAGAGAACCGTGTTTTGGGTGACCAGGTGCACGTTTTCAATCACCAGTTGCACATTTTCAATCACCAGTTGCACGGAGGATTAATAGCAATCTGCATCCATCGCGATTTCTTAAAGTGTCTATAAAGCACTCAGGACGGGCCCGACCGAGACAGGGCCTTAGTGGGGTGCTCCCATAGCGGGCAACAATGAGAGGGGTGCCTTTAAATTCATTTTGAACCATATTTGAAATTTTGGGTTACCAGATGCACGTTTTCAATCACCAGTTGCACGGAGGATTAATAGCAATCTGCATCCATCGTGATTTCTTAAAGTGTGTAAAAAGCACCCAAGGACGGCCCTGACAGAGAGAGGGCCGTAGTGGGGCACTCCCCTAGCGGGCTATATCAATAGAATGACGGGTAAAAGTATTTAAAACCCTTTTATAATTTTTGGGTTACCAGATGCACGTTTTCAATCACCAGGTGCACGGAGGAAAATGAGCATTTGCATCCATAGTCATGTTTTAAACCGTCCATAAAGCACTCTTGGCCGGCCCCGGCAGAGAGAGAAAGAGATGGTGAAAAAAAAAAAAAAATCATCATCAGACCTTCCATAAATAATTCGGGCCGGCCCCCATTGCTAAAGGTCCGTAGTAGGGTGCGCCATAAGCGGACATGAATAGATGGAACACCGCTAACCGCATAGAGAACCGTGTTTTGGGTGACCAGGTGCACGTTTTCAATCACCAGTTGCACATTTTCAATCACCAGTTGCACGGAGGATTAATAGCAATCTGCATCCATCGCGATTTCTTAAAGTGTCTATAAAGCACTCAGGACGGGCCCGACCGAGACAGGGCCTTAGTGGGGTGCTCCCATAGCGGGCAACAATGAGAGGGGTGCCTTTAAATTCATTTTGAACCATATTTGAAATTTTGGGTTACCAGATGCACGTTTTCAATCACCAGTTGCACGGAGGATTAATAGCAATCTGCATCCATCGTGATTTCTTAAAGTGTGTAAAAAGCACCCAAGGACGGCCCTGACAGAGAGAGGGCCGTAGTGGGGCACTCCCCTAGCGGGCTATATCAATAGAATGACGGGTAAAAGTATTTAAAACCCTTTTATAATTTTTGGGTTACCAGATGCACGTTTTCAATCACCAGGTGCACGGAGGAAAATGAGCATTTGCATCCATAGTCATGTTTTAAACCGTCCATAAAGCACTCTTGGCCGGCCCCGGCAGAGAGAGAAAGAGATGGTGAAAAAAAAAAAAAATCATCATCAGACCTTCCATAAATAATTCGGGCCGGCCCCCATTGCTAAAGGTCCGTAGTAGGGTGCGCCATAAGCGGACATGAATAGATGGAACACCGCTAACCGCATAGAGAACCGTGTTTTGGGTGACCAGGTGCACGTTTTCAATCACCAGTTGCACATTTTCAATCACCAGTTGCACGGAGGATTAATAGCAATCTGCATCCATCGCGATTTCTTAAAGTGTCTATAAAGCACTCAGGACGGGCCCGACCGAGACAGGGCCTTAGTGGGGTGCTCCCATAGCGGGCAACAATGAGAGGGGTGCCTTTAAATTCATTTTGAACCATATTTGAAATTTTGGGTTACCAGATGCACGTTTTCAATCACCAGTTGCACGGAGGATTAATAGCAATCTGCATCCATCGTGATTTCTTAAAGTGTGTAAAAAGCACCCAAGGACGGCCCTGACAGAGAGAGGGCCGTAGTGGGGCACTCCCCTAGCGGGCTATATCAATAGAATGACGGGTAAAAGTATTTAAAACCCTTTTATAATTTTTGGGTTACCAGATGCACGTTTTCAATCACCAGGTGCACGGAGGAAAATGAGCATTTGCATCCATAGTCATGTTTTAAACCGTCCATAAAGCACTCTTGGCCGGCCCCGGCAGAGAGAGAAAGAGATGGTGAAAAAAAAAAAAAATCATCATCAGACCTTCCATAAATAATTCGGGCCGGCCCCCATTGCTAAAGGTCCGTAGTAGGGTGCGCCATAAGCGGACATGAATAGATGGAACACCGCTAACCGCATAGAGAACCGTGTTTTGGGTGACCAGGTGCACGTTTTCAATCACCAGTTGCACATTTTCAATCACCAGTTGCACGGAGGATTAATAGCAATCTGCATCCATCGCGATTTCTTAAAGTGTCTATAAAGCACTCAGGACGGGCCCGACCGAGACAGGGCCTTAGTGGGGTGCTCCCATAGCGGGCAACAATGAGAGGGGTGCCTTTAAATTCATTTTGAACCATATTTGAAATTTTGGGTTACCAGATGCACGTTTTCAATCACCAGTTGCACGGAGGATTAATAGCAATCTGCATCCATCGTGATTTCTTAAAGTGTGTAAAAAGCACCCAAGGACGGCCCTGACAGAGAGAGGGCCGTAGTGGGGCACTCCCCTAGCGGGCTATATCAATAGAATGACGGGTAAAAGTATTTAAAACCCTTTTATAATTTTTGGGTTACCAGATGCACGTTTTCAATCACCAGGTGCACGGAGGAAAATGAGCATTTGCATCCATAGTCATGTTTTAAACCGTCCATAAAGCACTCTTGGCCGGCCCCGGCAGAGAGAGAAAGAGATGGTGAAAAAAAAAAAAAATCATCATCAGACCTTCCATAAATAATTCGGGCCGGCCCCCATTGCTAAAGGTCCGTAGTAGGGTGCGCCATAAGCGGACATGAATAGATGGAACACCGCTAACCGCATAGAGAACCGTGTTTTGGGTGACCAGGTGCACGTTTTCAATCACCAGTTGCACATTTTCAATCACCAGTTGCACGGAGGATTAATAGCAATCTGCATCCATCGCGATTTCTTAAAGTGTCTATAAAGCACTCAGGACGGGCCCGACCGAGACAGGGCCTTAGTGGGGTGCTCCCATAGCGGGCAACAATGAGAGGGGTGCCTTTAAATTCATTTTGAACCATATTTGAAATTTTGGGTTACCAGATGCACGTTTTCAATCACCAGTTGCACGGAGGATTAATAGCAATCTGCATCCATCGTGATTTCTTAAAGTGTGTAAAAAGCACCCAAGGACGGCCCTGACAGAGAGAGGGCCGTAGTGGGGCACTCCCCTAGCGGGCTATATCAATAGAATGACGGGTAAAAGTATTTAAAACCCTTTTATAATTTTTGGGTTACCAGATGCACGTTTTCAATCACCAGGTGCACGGAGGAAAATGAGCATTTGCATCCATAGTCATGTTTTAAACCGTCCATAAAGCACTCTTGGCCGGCCCCGGCAGAGAGAGAAAGAGATGGTGAAAAAAAAAAAAAAATCATCATCAGACCTTCCATAAATAATTCGGGCCGGCCCCCATTGCTAAAGGTCCGTAGTAGGGTGCGCCATAAGCGGACATGAATAGATGGAACACCGCTAACCGCATAGAGAACCGTGTTTTGGGTGACCAGGTGCACGTTTTCAATCACCAGTTGCACATTTTCAATCACCAGTTGCACGGAGGATTAATAGCAATCTGCATCCATCGCGATTTCTTAAAGTGTCTATAAAGCACTCAGGACGGGCCCGACCGAGACAGGGCCTTAGTGGGGTGCTCCCATAGCGGGCAACAATGAGAGGGGTGCCTTTAAATTCATTTTGAACCATATTTGAAATTTTGGGTTACCAGATGCACGTTTTCAATCACCAGTTGCACGGAGGATTAATAGCAATCTGCATCCATCGTGATTTCTTAAAGTGTGTAAAAAGCACCCAAGGACGGCCCTGACAGAGAGAGGGCCGTAGTGGGGCACTCCCCTAGCGGGCTATATCAATAGAATGACGGGTAAAAGTATTTAAAACCCTTTTATAATTTTTGGGTTACCAGATGCACGTTTTCAATCACCAGGTGCACGGAGGAAAATGAGCATTTGCATCCATAGTCATGTTTTAAACCGTCCATAAAGCACTCTTGGCCGGCCCCGGCAGAGAGAGAAAGAGATGGTGAAAAAAAAAAAAAATCATCATCAGACCTTCCATAAATAATTCGGGCCGGCCCCCATTGCTAAAGGTCCGTAGTAGGGTGCGCCATAAGCGGACATGAATAGATGGAACACCGCTAACCGCATAGAGAACCGTGTTTTGGGTGACCAGGTGCACGTTTTCAATCACCAGTTGCACATTTTCAATCACCAGTTGCACGGAGGATTAATAGCAATCTGCATCCATCGCGATTTCTTAAAGTGTCTATAAAGCACTCAGGACGGGCCCGACCGAGACAGGGCCTTAGTGGGGTGCTCCCATAGCGGGCAACAATGAGAGGGGTGCCTTTAAATTCATTTTGAACCATATTTGAAATTTTGGGTTACCAGATGCACGTTTTCAATCACCAGTTGCACGGAGGATTAATAGCAATCTGCATCCATCGTGATTTCTTAAAGTGTGTAAAAAGCACCCAAGGACGGCCCTGACAGAGAGAGGGCCGTAGTGGGGCACTCCCCTAGCGGGCTATATCAATAGAATGACGGGTAAAAGTATTTAAAACCCTTTTATAATTTTTGGGTTACCAGATGCACGTTTTCAATCACCAGGTGCACGGAGGAAAATGAGCATTTGCATCCATAGTCATGTTTTAAACCGTCCATAAAGCACTCTTGGCCGGCCCCGGCAGAGAGAGAAAGAGATGGTGAAAAAAAAAAAAAAATCATCATCAGACCTTCCATAAATAATTCGGGCCGGCCCCCATTGCTAAAGGTCCGTAGTAGGGTGCGCCATAAGCGGACATGAATAGATGGAACACCGCTAACCGCATAGAGAACCGTGTTTTGGGTGACCAGGTGCACGTTTTCAATCACCAGTTGCACATTTTCAATCACCAGTTGCACGGAGGATTAATAGCAATCTGCATCCATCGCGATTTCTTAAAGTGTCTATAAAGCACTCAGGACGGGCCCGACCGAGACAGGGCCTTAGTGGGGTGCTCCCATAGCGGGCAACAATGAGAGGGGTGCCTTTAAATTCATTTTGAACCATATTTGAAATTTTGGGTTACCAGATGCACGTTTTCAATCACCAGTTGCACGGAGGATTAATAGCAATCTGCATCCATCGTGATTTCTTAAAGTGTGTAAAAAGCACCCAAGGACGGCCCTGACAGAGAGAGGGCCGTAGTGGGGCACTCCCCTAGCGGGCTATATCAATAGAATGACGGGTAAAAGTATTTAAAACCCTTTTATAATTTTTGGGTTACCAGATGCACGTTTTCAATCACCAGGTGCACGGAGGAAAATGAGCATTTGCATCCATAGTCATGTTTTAAACCGTCCATAAAGCACTCTTGGCCGGCCCCGGCAGAGAGAGAAAGAGATGGTGAAAAAAAAAAAAAATCATCATCAGACCTTCCATAAATAATTCGGGCCGGCCCCCATTGCTAAAGGTCCGTAGTAGGGTGCGCCATAAGCGGACATGAATAGATGGAACACCGCTAACCGCATAGAGAACCGTGTTTTGGGTGACCAGGTGCACGTTTTCAATCACCAGTTGCACATTTTCAATCACCAGTTGCACGGAGGATTAATAGCAATCTGCATCCATCGCGATTTCTTAAAGTGTCTATAAAGCACTCAGGACGGGCCCGACCGAGACAGGGCCTTAGTGGGGTGCTCCCATAGCGGGCAACAATGAGAGGGGTGCCTTTAAATTCATTTTGAACCATATTTGAAATTTTGGGTTACCAGATGCACGTTTTCAATCACCAGTTGCACGGAGGATTAATAGCAATCTGCATCCATCGTGATTTCTTAAAGTGTGTAAAAAGCACCCAAGGACGGCCCTGACAGAGAGAGGGCCGTAGTGGGGCACTCCCCTAGCGGGCTATATCAATAGAATGACGGGTAAAAGTATTTAAAACCCTTTTATAATTTTTGGGTTACCAGATGCACGTTTTCAATCACCAGGTGCACGGAGGAAAATGAGCATTTGCATCCATAGTCATGTTTTAAACCGTCCATAAAGCACTCTTGGCCGGCCCCGGCAGAGAGAGAAAGAGATGGTGAAAAAAAAAAAAAATCATCATCAGACCTTCCATAAATAATTCGGGCCGGCCCCCATTGCTAAAGGTCCGTAGTAGGGTGCGCCATAAGCGGACATGAATAGATGGAACACCGCTAACCGCATAGAGAACCGTGTTTTGGGTGACCAGGTGCACGTTTTCAATCACCAGTTGCACATTTTCAATCACCAGTTGCACGGAGGATTAATAGCAATCTGCATCCATCGCGATTTCTTAAAGTGTCTATAAAGCACTCAGGACGGGCCCGACCGAGACAGGGCCTTAGTGGGGTGCTCCCATAGCGGGCAACAATGAGAGGGGTGCCTTTAAATTCATTTTGAACCATATTTGAAATTTTGGGTTACCAGATGCACGTTTTCAATCACCAGTTGCACGGAGGATTAATAGCAATCTGCATCCATCGTGATTTCTTAAAGTGTGTAAAAAGCACCCAAGGACGGCCCTGACAGAGAGAGGGCCGTAGTGGGGCACTCCCCTAGCGGGCTATATCAATAGAATGACGGGTAAAAGTATTTAAAACCCTTTTATAATTTTTGGGTTACCAGATGCACGTTTTCAATCACCAGGTGCACGGAGGAAAATGAGCATTTGCATCCATAGTCATGTTTTAAACCGTCCATAAAGCACTCTTGGCCGGCCCGGCAGAGAGAGAAAGAGATGGTGAAAAAAAAAAAAAATCATCATCAGACCTTCCATAAATAATTCGGGCCGGCCCCCATTGCTAAAGGTCCGTAGTAGGGTGCGCCATAAGCGGACATGAATAGATGGAACACCGCTAACCGCATAGAGAACCGTGTTTTGGGTGACCAGGTGCACGTTTTCAATCACCAGTTGCACATTTTCAATCACCAGTTGCACGGAGGATTAATAGCAATCTGCATCCATCGCGATTTCTTAAAGTGTCTATAAAGCACTCAGGACGGGCCCGACCGAGACAGGGCCTTAGTGGGGTGCTCCCATAGCGGGCAACAATGAGAGGGGTGCCTTTAAATTCATTTTGAACCATATTTGAAATTTTGGGTTACCAGATGCACGTTTTCAATCACCAGTTGCACGGAGGATTAATAGCAATCTGCATCCATCGTGATTTCTTAAAGTGTGTAAAAAGCACCCAAGGACGGCCCTGACAGAGAGAGGGCCGTAGTGGGGCACTCCCCTAGCGGGCTATATCAATAGAATGACGGGTAAAAGTATTTAAAACCCTTTTATAATTTTTGGGTTACCAGATGCACGTTTTCAATCACCAGGTGCACGGAGGAAAATGAGCATTTGCATCCATAGTCATGTTTTAAACCGTCCATAAAGCACTCTTGGCCGGCCCCGGCAGAGAGAGAAAGAGATGGTGAAAAAAAAAAAAAATCATCATCAGACCTTCCATAAATAATTCGGGCCGGCCCCCATTGCTAAAGGTCCGTAGTAGGGTGCGCCATAAGCGGACATGAATAGATGGAACACCGCTAACCGCATAGAGAACCGTGTTTTGGGTGACCAGGTGCACGTTTTCAATCACCAGTTGCACATTTTCAATCACCAGTTGCACGGAGGATTAATAGCAATCTGCATCCATCGCGATTTCTTAAAGTGTCTATAAAGCACTCAGGACGGGCCCGACCGAGACAGGGCCTTAGTGGGGTGCTCCCATAGCGGGCAACAATGAGAGGGGTGCCTTTAAATTCATTTTGAACCATATTTGAAATTTTGGGTTACCAGATGCACGTTTTCAATCACCAGTTGCACGGAGGATTAATAGCAATCTGCATCCATCGTGATTTCTTAAAGTGTGTAAAAAGCACCCAAGGACGGCCCTGACAGAGAGAGGGCCGTAGTGGGGCACTCCCCTAGCGGGCTATATCAATAGAATGACGGGTAAAAGTATTTAAAACCCTTTTATAATTTTTGGGTTACCAGATGCACGTTTTCAATCACCAGGTGCACGGAGGAAAATGAGCATTTGCATCCATAGTCATGTTTTAAACCGTCCATAAAGCACTCTTGGCCGGCCCGGCAGAGAGAGAAAGAGATGGTGAAAAAAAAAAAAAAATCATCATCAGACCTTCCATAAATAATTCGGGCCGGCCCCCATTGCTAAAGGTCCGTAGTAGGGTGCGCCATAAGCGGACATGAATAGATGGAACACCGCTAACCGCATAGAGAACCGTGTTTTGGGTGACCAGGTGCACGTTTTCAATCACCAGTTGCACATTTTCAATCACCAGTTGCACGGAGGATTAATAGCAATCTGCATCCATCGCGATTTCTTAAAGTGTCTATAAAGCACTCAGGACGGGCCCGACCGAGACAGGGCCTTAGTGGGGTGCTCCCATAGCGGGCAACAATGAGAGGGGTGCCTTTAAATTCATTTTGAACCATATTTGAAATTTTGGGTTACCAGATGCACGTTTTCAATCACCAGTTGCACGGAGGATTAATAGCAATCTGCATCCATCGTGATTTCTTAAAGTGTGTAAAAAGCACCCAAGGACGGCCCTGACAGAGAGAGGGCCGTAGTGGGGCACTCCCCTAGCGGGCTATATCAATAGAATGACGGGTAAAAGTATTTAAAACCCTTTTATAATTTTTGGGTTACCAGATGCACGTTTTCAATCACCAGGTGCACGGAGGAAAATGAGCATTTGCATCCATAGTCATGTTTTAAACCGTCCATAAAGCACTCTTGGCCGGCCCCGGCAGAGAGAGAAAGAGATGGTGAAAAAAAAAAAAAAATCATCATCAGACCTTCCATAAATAATTCGGGCCGGCCCCCATTGCTAAAGGTCCGTAGTAGGGTGCGCCATAAGCGGACATGAATAGATGGAACACCGCTAACCGCATAGAGAACCGTGTTTTGGGTGACCAGGTGCACGTTTTCAATCACCAGTTGCACATTTTCAATCACCAGTTGCACGGAGGATTAATAGCAATCTGCATCCATCGCGATTTCTTAAAGTGTCTATAAAGCACTCAGGACGGGCCCGACCGAGACAGGGCCTTAGTGGGGTGCTCCCATAGCGGGCAACAATGAGAGGGGTGCCTTTAAATTCATTTTGAACCATATTTGAAATTTTGGGTTACCAGATGCACGTTTTCAATCACCAGTTGCACGGAGGATTAATAGCAATCTGCATCCATCGTGATTTCTTAAAGTGTGTAAAAAGCACCCAAGGACGGCCCTGACAGAGAGAGGGCCGTAGTGGGGCACTCCCCTAGCGGGCTATATCAATAGAATGACGGGTAAAAGTATTTAAAACCCTTTTATAATTTTTGGGTTACCAGATGCACGTTTTCAATCACCAGGTGCACGGAGGAAAATGAGCATTTGCATCCATAGTCATGTTTTAAACCGTCCATAAAGCACCCAGGGCCGGCCCCGGCAGAGAGAGAAAAAGAGGGGAAAAGTGTTGAAAAAAAAAAAAATCATACCTTCCATAAATAATTCGGACCGGCCCCCATTGAAAAGGTCCGTAGTAGGGTGCATCATTAT
>NW_023494075.1:62500-65946 GCF_013265735.2 Oncorhynchus mykiss | reverse complement strand
TGCACTCACTCTCTCCCTTCCTCCAACACCTCGCTCGCTCTCTCTCTCTCTCTCTCTCTCTCTCTCTCTCTCTCTCTCTCTCTCTCTCATCCCTCCCCCTCCCTCTCTCGCACTCCCTCCCACCCTCGCTCGCTCCCTCCCTCCCTCTCTCTCTCTTCTCTCTCTCTCTTACTAGCTCTCCCTCTCCCTCTCTCTCCATCCCTCTCCCTTCCCTCCCTCCAGTCAGTCTGTGTTGGTGTTACCAGTAGATCGTCACAGCTCTGAGACAGACTCGTCCCCCCGGATATATGACAGAAGCCCTACCTACACCCTGTTTGGTCCCTACCTCGTTATAGAGATGACTCTATCGCTGTCCCAAATAGAAACCCTATTTCCTATGTAGTGCATTACTTTGATCAGGTTCCCATGGGGTTGTGCATTTAGGACACAGCCTTATAGAGTGGAGAAGGCCCATATCAGGGTTCTCCAAGCGAATTTGGGCTGAGGGTGATTTTATTTGACCCCAAGTATCTGAATCCCAATTTCTTAGGGGGGGGGGGGGGGCATTAAAGACTGTAAAAACACCAGCAAATCAGCTACAAGTCATTTTCATTTAGTAAATCTGTTCAAATCCTTCTCACACACAATAGAGATATATGTGATTGTATGGACACTAGGTTTGAGATGATGCTGTATTCGTCAAATATTAGATCTGTTTGGGCTTCTTGAGGGTCAATTTGCAGTCTACAAATATTTGTAATTATTATTTCCGTTCCTCTGACTACTACTACAAGAAAAAATTGTCCTGGGGTGAATCTAGTTGATGATCCTGGCCTATATTTATGGAGAAAACTCTGTAAGATATGGTACTAATGAAAACCTCTGGTCACTTTGCTCTCTGTCTCTCTCTCTCTCGCACACACACCACACACAACAAACACACACCACACACACACACACACACACCACACACAAGCACGCCCCACAACAACATAGCTAAACCAGTATGTTTTGAGCGTCAGAGAAGGGAGAAGTAGAGAGGTTGTAGGACAGAAGCTCCCGGTTAATTCAAAACAAACTGTCAATTCAGATAGAGACCACTAAAGACTAGCTGTACTGTGGGTAGCCACGCCTCTAACCACACCCACACCTCTAACCACACCCCCACCATCAGCTTAATAGCTAATCATCAGGTTGGCGTCCCCTGTCAGACCTCACAAGCAGAGAAAAAATAAGAAACGCTCTTGCTAGCACCACTGCTCTTACTAGCCATCACTGCTCTTGCTAGCATCACTGCTCTTGCTAGCATTCACTGTTCTACTAGCATCAAGGCTCTTGCTAGCTCCCTGTTCTTGCTAGCAATTCTGTTCTGCTAGCATCCTGTTCTTGCTAGCATCACTGTTCTTGCTAGCATCCCTGTTCCTGCTAGCATCACTGTTCTTGCTAGCATCCCTCTTTCTTCCCTAGCATCACTGCTCTGCTAGCAATCCCTTCTTGCTAGCATCCATTTCTTGCTAGCATCACTGCCTTGCTAGCCTCACTGCTCTTGCTAGCATCCCTGTTCTTGCTTAGCACCCTCTTCTTGCTTAGCATCACTGCTCTGCTACATCCTGTTCTTGCTCTCATCCCTGTTCTCTGCTCTCATCCTGCTCTTGCTCTCATCATGCTCTTGCTCTCTCCTCTTCTTGCTAGCGTCACTCTCTTTGCTAGCATCTCTGCTCTCTCTAGCATCCCTCTTCTGCTCTCATCCCTCTTCTTCCAGCATCCTGTTCTGCTAGCATCCCTCTTCTTCTCTCCATCCACTCTTCTTGCTAGCATCCTCTCTCTGCTAGCATCCTGTTCTTGCTAGCATCTCCCTCTTCTCCCTAGCATCACTGTTTTGCTAGCATCACTGCTCTTGCTAGCATCCCGGTTTTGCTAGAATCCTGTTCTGCTAGCATCACTGCTCTTGCTAGCTCATCGCTGTGCTAGCATCCATTTCTTGCTAGCATCCTGTCTTGTAGCATCACTGTTCTTGATAGCATCATGCTCATTGCTAGCATCCCTGGTCTTGCTAGCATTCCACTGTTTCTTACTAGCATCCACTGTTCTTGTAGCATCACTGTTCTGCTAGCATCACTGTTCTGCTAGCATCCCTGTTCTTGTAGCATCTGTTCTGGCTAGCATCACCTGTTTATTGCTAGCATCATTGTTCTTGCTAGCATCACTGCTCTTGCTAGCATCACTGTCTGCTAGCATCACTTTCTTGCTAGCATCACTGCTCTTGCTAGCATCACTGCTCTTGCTAGCATCACTGCTCTTGCTAGCATCACTGTTCTTGCTAGCATCACTGTTCTTGCTAGCATCACTGCTCTTGCTAGCATCACTGTTCTTGCTAGCATCACTGCTCTTGCTAGCATCACTGCTCTTGCTAGCATCACTGCTCTTGCTAGCATCACTGCTCTTGCTAGCATCACTGCTCTTGCTAGCATCACTGTTCTTGCTAGCATCACTGTTCTTGCTAGCATCACTGTTCTTGCTAGCATCACTGTTCTTGCTAGCATCACTGTTCTTGCTAGCATCACTGTTCTTGCTAGCTTCACTGCTCTTGCTAGCATCACTGTTCTTGCTAGCATCCCTGTTCTTGCTAGCATCCTGTTCTTGCTAGCATCACTGTTCTTGCTAGCATCACTGTTCTGCTAGCATCCATGTTCTTGCTAGCATCCTGTTCTTGCTAGCATCCCTGTTCTTGCTAGCATCACTGTTCTTGCTAGCATCCCTGTTCTTGCTAGCATCCCTGTTCTTGCTAGCATCCCTGTTCTTGCTAGCATCCCTGTTCTTGCTAGCATCCCTGTTCCTTGCTAGCATCCTGTTCTTGCTAGCATCCCTGTTCTTGCTAGCATCACTGTTCTTGCTAGCATCACTGTTCTTGCTAGCATCCCTGTTCTTGCTAGCATCCCTGTTCTTGCTAGCATCACTGTTCTTGCTAGCATCACTGTTCTTGCTAGCATCACTGTTCTTGCTAGCATCACTGTTCTTGCTAGCATCACTGCTCTTGCTAGCATCACTGCTCTTGCTAGCATCACTGCTCTTGCTAGCATCCTGCTCTTGCTAGCATCACTGCTCTTGCTAGCATCACTGTTCTTGCTAGCACATCACTGTTCCTGCTAGCATCACTGCTCTGCTAGCATCCCTGTTCTTTATTAAGCTTTACGTATCGGCTTCAAGGCCTTCGTCAGAACTTACCACAAGTATGTGGTAACATTTCTTAACTCTCAGTACAAAACTCAAAACTTTAAGCACACAGTAACTTTTTCACCAAACCCAATCAGTGTTTCATCTAGAAATACCTTTCACATAAAGTAACTGCCTTTCACAATGCAATGCTCAACAATCATTTCATATGATTCTCTTCTCATCTGTTTAAAGACATTTGACCATCACTTAATCCAACTGCACTTAATGGTTAATCACTTAACCGTTTGGTA